>NW_026651458.1:1492075-1792598 GCF_028751815.1 Salvia miltiorrhiza | reverse complement strand
AGGACCAAGGCAAGACCACGTTCACTTGCCTTTCGGCACCTTGCCTATCGAAGGATGCCATTTGGGCTATGCAATACCCCGGGCACATTCCAAAGGTGCATGATGAGCATATTCTCAGATCTACTTGAAAACTGCATCGAGGTATTTATGGATGATTTCACTGTCTATGGGCAAACCTTCGACTTATGCCTATCCAATCTGGAAAAGGTGCTCAAAAGGTGCGTTGACAAGAGTTTGGTTTTGAATTATGAAAAATGCCACTTTATGGTCAAAGAAGAGATTGTGCTCGGACACATGATCTCAGGCAGAGGAATAGAAGTGGACAAAGCCAAGATCGAAATTATAGCAAAATTACCATACCCAACAAACATCAAACAGTTGCTAGGATTTCTTGGGCATGCTGGTTTCTACAGGAGGTTTGTCAAGGATTTTGCAAAAATCGCTCAACCCATGATAAGGCTACTCCGAAATGAAGTAGAGTGGAATTTTGATGAGACTGCAAGGAGGCTTTCCAGATCTGAAGATAATCTGATTTTTCCGCACCCATAATACAACCTCCAGAACTGGGGGATGCCTTTTGAAGTGATGTGCGACACCAGTGGATATGCCATAGGGGCAGTTCTTGGGCAAAAGCGGGGGAAGAAAAGTTATGTCATCTACTATGCTTCAAAAACCCTGAATGGAGCTCAAATCAATTATTCCACAACGGAGAAGGAGATGTTGGCAGTGGTGTTCGCCTTCGAGAAGTTCAGGTCATACTTGCTTGGGGGAAAGACCACAGTCTACACCGATCATGCGGCCCTGAAGTACCTTTTGGCCAAAAAGGAGTCTAAGCCAGGTTGATCCGATGGGTTCTACTTTTGCAAGAATTCGACGTGGAGATTAAGGACAAGGCTGGAGCACAGAATCAAGTGGCCGATCATTTAAGCAGAATTATGAGAAAAGAAGAGGGGGAACCAATCAAGGAGATGTTCCCTGACGAGCAGCTATTCTATTCTCAAGGAAGAAAGGAAGACCCTTGGTATGCAGACTTGTGCAATTACCTATGTTCTGGATATGTGCCCTCCGGATACACTTATGCCCAGAAGAAGAAATTAGCCAAGGAAAGCAGGGAGTACATTTGGGATGAGCCATATATGTGGAAGCAATGCGGGGACCAAATGTTACGAAGATGCATCCCACAAGAAGAGCAAAGAAACATTCTAGAGTTCTGTCATTCAAAGGAGTGTGGAGGACATTTTGGGCACAAGCAGACTGCAGCCAAAGTATTGGAATGTGGATTCTACTGGCCAACAATTTTTAAGGATAGTTACACTATTTGCAAGAACTGCACACAATGCCAACGAGAAGGGAACATAACCAGGAGGAATGAAATGCCCATGATTCCCATCATGCCCGTGGAGATATTCGACATATGGGGAATGGATTTCATGGGACCCCTCCCCAGTTCGAGAGGAAACTTGTACATCCTACTTTTGGTGGATTATGTCTCCAAATGGGTGGAGGCAAAGGCGTCCCCGACGAATGACTCAAAGGTAGTGGTGAGTTTTTGAAAACTAATTTTTTTTGCAGGTTTGGCGTGCCTGAGCAATCATCAGCGACCAAGGATCCCACTTTTGCAACTTTTCGGTCGAAAACCTATTCAAAAAATACGGCGTCCAACATCGGGTCTCAACAGCCTACCACCCACAGGCCAATGGACAGGCAGAACTATCAAATCGCATTATCAACACGATCCTACGAAAAACCGTTGGCCTTACAGGGAAGGACTGGAGCTTAAAGCTGGAAGATACCTTATGGGCATATCGCACCGCAGACAAAACCCCATTCGGAATGTCACCATATAGGATGGTGTATGGCAAGAGATGTCATTTACCGGTGAAATTGGAGCACAAGGCTTTATGGGCAGTCAATAAAGTGAACTATGACTGGAATAAGGCAGGGCAAATAAGAAGGCTAGAAATCCAAGAGCTGGAGGAAATCAGAAGAGAAGCATACGACAATGTTGTTCTCTACAAAGAAAGAATGAAGAAAAACCACGATGCCCTGATCACAAACAAGCAGTTCAGCTATGGGCAAAAAGTACGTTTGTACCAAACATGGTTCAAATTTGCAAAAGGCAAGCTGAGTACCAAATGGGCCGGACCTTTTGAAGTACAAGCCCAATACCCAAATGGGGCCGTCGAAGTCAAGAATCCAAAGTCAGCAGCAATGTTCAAGGTGAATGGACAAAGACTGAAGGCCTATTTTGGGCATGAACCAAACGTTGGGGAGGAACTAGATCTTTCTCCAACCACAAACCACCTGGTTTGATTTGGAGGTACCACGTCATGCTCAGGATGATAAATAGAGCACTGGCCAGGAGGTAACCTGGTGTTTTGAGTTTTTTTTTTCTTTTCGTTTGTTTTCGTTTTCTTTTTGCCTAGGAACTAGGTTGTGCCCACAGCAGTGGGCAAGTTTGAGTTTCCCGCCTACGCGGGGGTTTGAAATTGTTTGTGCAGGAATAAGGGAAGCAGTTTTGGGTAAGAGCATTCCAAAGGAGGGGGATTTGATCCAAAGGTAAGAGGGGGGGCTCTCGGGCAAGATGCGGCTGAAACCGCCTGACGCACGTCACATCAAGTGACAGTTGTCAGCCCTACCTCCAAAACCCTAAAACCCCTACCCACGACGTCACTACCCTAAACTATCCAACTTCCCATAATCACTACCCCCCTTTTCTCGGCCCTTATCATACAAAACCACCACCCCGCCACCATGGTTTCCACCAGACCAAAGAACAAACTCAGAGGAATCTCCTAAGGCACAAAAATTAACCTCACCAGAGAAAACCCCACACCACCAAAATCCAAAACTTCGAGAAAAACCCCACGTCTGAAACCTTTTCCGATGGAGACCACACCAACCTCGTCGTCCCAAACCTGCCGCATGCCGAGAGCCCCTCGCCGGTGGATGAGAACGTCATCGACCAACTCACAGCGGAGATAGACGTCGCAACTCTCAGCACCGATGAACAATATGCAGTCGCAGGCAAGGGCAAGGCCACACCAGAAATGGCGAAGAAAAGCGAAGAAGAGCCGTCTAAAAGAAAGCAGACTCCCTCCACCCGAAGAGAAAGAAGCCGGCGGCTGAGAAATTGGCCACGCCGGCTGAAGGTTCATCAAATGAGAGAAACGAGCCCTCGGGTTCAATGCTGTAAGAGGAACAGGGAGAATCCGACGAGGAACTAGATGAGACACCGGCCAAAAGTAGGAGGAAAGTGATGGCTCCGACCCCAATCCGGATGATCAAGGGAGAACTGGCGTCTGCCCCGAGAAGCAGGAAGAAGACGATGATGGGGATTGCTGTGCCCAAGATCCCAGATATGGAGTCGCTGGAGCCTTTGGGCGTAGTGGAAAGGGTAAAGGAGTATTTTGCCAACATCGGATGGAAGACATTTCTGGAGTGGCCAGGGCACACGTATGAGGAAGTGGTGAGAGAGGTTTTCGACTCAATGCAGGTGGACATCAACCCCACTTGTGGGCCTCTGGGCATGAGCTTCTCCATGAAGGGGGAGACCAGGGATATGTTTGTGAATGAGGTAAACCTCAATTTGGGGATGGTGAAGCTGAAGGATTTGCAGAAGAATGAGTACAAGGACGCCAAGAGAGGAATCCCAACTTTCACTGCACAAGAATGGGATGTCATGTGGGCAGACATCGGCGATGGAGGGCAGTTCAAGACCCAAAAGGTCAAGGGGCACAGAATCCGCGATTCTGCCCTGAGGATGTGCCACCGCATCCTCCCATACTCCCTCTTTGGCAAACTGGACAGCGGGAATGCAATGTCCAAAAAGGATCTCTACATCCTTTGGGCAATGCACAGCAAGGTGAAGCTCAACTTCAGAGCCTTCCTGATCGAACACATAGAGTCCATCATCAGCAAGCTTAATAAGAGGCTCTCCTGTATCCAGTTTACCACCGCATTTGCCCAGCTGAACGAGATCGAGATCAAGGAAGGGAACACCAAGATTGAGGCAGAAAAGCTCGACATTGAAGCTTTGATCCGTATGAGGGATGTAAGGATGGATCGCGGTGTGCCCAAGTTTACCAACCCAAAAGAGAGAGAAGTTTCGGCGGTCGAAGGCCAAAGCCCTGCTGTGGGCAAAGGAAAAGAGAAGGTGGAAGAATCGGAGTCAGAGGACGAGGAGAATCAGCTGGATAGGATCGAGTCCAGGATCGTGGAGACCCAGGTTGCGCTGGCAGCAACCCAAAAGGCTCTTCTGGCCTTCTTCAAGCACCAAGGGTTCAGGTACCCACCTGCATCTGCCCCCTGAATTATCACCCTCCCTAGGTAGATAGTTTTTTTTTAAGTTGTTGTGTCTTTTGTTTGTTTCGTTCTTGTGTGTCTTGTTTGTTTTGTTGAGTTTGTCTGGCCAAAGCTGAGGGAAGGGTAACCTTCTGCCTGCACCGGTGTTTTGCCCAAAAGGCAACACACTTGGTGCAGGCACCCAAAGCATTGGCCATTTGTGTTTTCGACGTTTTTTCTGTTTTCGTTTGAGTTTGTTGTTTTCCTTGACCCCCTCCACACACCTACTTTGCTCAAAGGAAAGTGTGTGTGTGGGGGGGGCCAAGGCTTCTGTTGTTTCTGTACTGGGTAATCCTTGTTCTCGCACCCTTTGACTCAAGGCAAAGTGTGTGAGTGGGAGGGAAGACCCAGTTTCTTTATAGTTTTTTTTCTATAAAGTCTTGGTGTCAGCATGCTATATGATCAAGGGTATTCAAGTTTTGATGGTTTTTAAATTCGATTATGTAAGTGTGATTTTCCAAGCTTTGTGCTGTATGTAGTTAAGGACGATGGATAGGAATTTGGGCATACCATGTGAGGATTTGAGCTGTGATAAATGCTGTTTTATGCCCATAACAATATTTTCTTTCATTGTGTGAATATTGACATCTTGATTTGGGTAATGCTAGAACTTGCCTTGATTCTTAGTCGAACCCTATGTACATAGCCTAGGTGTATTTAATGATTTAGGCAATTCCTTCTTCAGGACCACAGAACCGAACTGACCAACCCTACATCTATCACTTGCAAACCCCTTTTGAGCTTAATAATTCACTTGAATTCACTTATAAATTTGCCCAGAATTGAGCCGTCCCGGTCAAACTGAACTTAAGGGCAAAAGAGGGAAAGATGGTGTAGTAAACCTTATGGGCAGGACTAGTGCAAAAATTGCAAAAAATGGGAAATCTGATCCCAAAATAGAGAAAAAGTCCGTAAATAAAAAGAAAAAAAAAGAAAGAAAAAAAAGAGAGAAAGAAAAGAGAAGAATAATGGGAAGAATGTGCTTAGGCCCGGAAGAATAGGCAAAGGAAATAATCTGGGAGATCTATTGCCTAGAATGAAGTTCAGAATGACCTTAGCCTCGAGCCAAAAATTTCTCACCTTATGCCTTAAGCCACGTTACAACCCTTAAAAGACCTAATGAGATGCACCTAGGGCTTTTGACTAAAGGGGGAGACAATAGAAGATAGGAAAGCTTATGGTCAGAACCCAACAAGATGTCCAGAGTGAAAACACTAGCCTAAACACATGAGAGAAAGAGCGAAAGGGGAGGAACATCCTCGTGCCCAGAATCTGATCTTGACTCAACTGATGGCACTTTGTTTGTTCGATCCCGCTGCTGTTTGTTCTTGATTGATCATCATTTATTGTTTGACTGAGAAAGTATAGCATGCTTTGATGTTTACATTTTTGTGTGTTGTTTGTCTGTTTCGTCCGTGTCTGTTTGTGGGCAAAATCATACGTGCACGCTTGAGGACAATCGTGCTTAAAGGGTGTGCGTGTGATGAGCCCAAGTTTGTGCTCTGTTTTGTGTTTGTTTTAGGTCTAGATAGAGTCTTTTTCCTTTAGTTTGTATTGTTTGGTCGCCTGGGAGGGCGTAGTTCTGTGGCAGGACCAGCTTGTGGGCAAGAGGTGCTCCAGGGGTCAAAACTGCTGTCATCTTTCGTGAAAGAGGTAAGCGCCAGAAGCAATGGGGATTCAGAGGCAAACCATCCTTTATGCCAATAAGTACCGCACGAGAGCTGACAGGCAAGAAGAGGAAAGCAAGGGAAGAAGTCAGAAGCACAACAGACGGACGAAGCAGGACTGCAAAGTAGGGGCTTGATATGGGCCGAAGGCGGCAGCTATCCAAAAGAGACCGATGAGGCTAAACAACCGCCTTATCCAGAAGGAAATAAATCTTCAAGATACTAGATCTAAAAATGGATAGCATCTCCATGCCTTGCATGGATCCGGCCGCAACACCATGGGCTGGGCCTTTTGTTGCCCTAATCGCACCTATAAATACCCGAAGAGCTTTTGAAGCCAAGGGTGCTGAAAAACCGATCTGTTGTGCAGTTTATTTTCATCATGAAGTTCAAGCTTGCCCAGGCTGTGGGCATAGATCTAGGTTCTCTAGCATATGTTTCGCACGACACTTTTGGCCGTAAGTACTCGTTATTTGCTTTAAGCATTTTCATATTGCCTCTAATCATGTCTTTTGCCTTTGTTATTTACTTTATGTCTGGCTAGTTTTATATTGTGATTTGGGCAAGATGATCTAAGCATGAACACTTAACTCGAGAGGTATAATTTGGGCATAACCATTATACGAGCATATTCCCGATACACTAGGTTTGATTCCAATAAGGTTGTAACAACTTGGTTAATTAATTGATCACTAGTTAACTAGGGAGTTCTGGCCACAAGTAATAATTTGGGCACAAGGCGAAACACCATCGACCTCCAAAATAGTACAACGAGTGTTGGAGCCGTGACTGCGGTGAAATATTTGCGTAGGAGTCAAGTGGGTCTATCTAAATCTTAAAGCATTCTGGGCAAAGCACAACTAGCGATAGGCCATCGCAGAGAGTGTGGATGTTGCCCGGGATAGTTGATTTCCATTAACTAAACCTTCCAAGGGATCATAAGCTGAAATGATAGATTGGGCAAGGGGTTTTTGCGTGCGTGACGAGTGACAATAGGGGCGCAACAATTCTTATGCCTATAACCGTTGGTATGCGAGTATAGTAATTTATCTTTGCACCAATGATCGAGTGCCTAGTTCATGTTTAGTGATTCAAACCCAAGTCAGGATTGTTTTGTTATTTGATTCATTTACTTTTGTTATTTCAGTTTAGGTTGGAAACCCTGTTCTGCCCATAAGCATGTTGTGGTCAGAACACTTCAGAATACAAACCCTTTTTAGTGACACCCTTGCAGGAGGAGTTACTGCTCAGTTCCCTGTGGATTCGACTTTGGACTTACCACTAGCTAGTCTACTTGTGGGCACAGGATATTTTATTTGCGCGAAGCTTAAACGACGGCTTCGTCAATCATATCAAAGAGGATCGGATGAGGGCATACCATTGCAAGATCACAGAAATGAAGAAGAAATTCATGGAATTCAAAATAGAACAGATTTCTCGAGAAGAGAACACCTGGGCAGATCTACTGGCACGAGTTGCTAGTGCAGTGGAACAAACGTGGAGTGATGAGATTACGCTGCTCTGCGACACCAGAGAAATGGGAACTTCCCCAGGTTTTTGCGGTGGAAATTCGGGATGATTGGCGGGCTCTAATTATACATTTTTTCAAGACCGGGGAGCAGCTGAACGAAGAATCCAATCAGAGGGCACCGATACGAGAATTATTGTTTGATCAATGATCAACTCTACAAGCGTTCCTTCACCCATCCCTTACTAAAATATTTATCGCCTGAGGAGGCTAACTTTGCTTTAACAGAAATTCATGCAGGTTGTTGTGGTGGGCATACGAGATTCAGGGATCTCATACGAAAAAATATCCGGGCAGGGTTCTATTGGCCAACCATCACCAAGGATGCCAGAGAATTCGTTTGTAAATGCGAAGCTTGCCAGAGGCATGCCGGAAAGATCAATGTTCCAGGGGAGACTATGGAATAATGTATGCTGCTTGCCCATTTGATAAATGGGGTATAGACATAGTTGGGAAATTGCCCACAACACCAGGGGCCAAACGCTTTCTCATTGTGGAAATGGATTACTTCTCCAAATAGGTAGAAGTTGAGGCCATGTCAAAGATTGACGAGGTGACGGTGGAGCGGTTCATCTGGCGAAACATATGTTGCCGATATGGAGTCCCTAGAATCATTGTGTCGGACAATGGAACCCAATTTACGGGGCAGAGGATTTCTGATTTCTGCGATCGCATGGACATAGCACAACACTTTGTTTCAGTGGCCCATCCGCAAGCAAATGGACAGGTGGAATTGGCAAATAGGACCATTTGCAAGGGGATCAAGAAGCGGCTGAACCAGAGCAGCGGGAAGTGGGTCGAGAAGCTAGACACTGTTCTCTGGGCCTATCGCACTAGCCCAAAAACAGTAACCGGAGAGGCATCATTCACTTTGGTGTATGGATCCAACGCAATGATACCAACAGAGGCCAGACTAGAGTCATACCGAATAGCAACAAATAACACAGAGCAAAACTTCGAACTCCGCAGAGCAGAGCTCGACCTAGTCGTAGCGCAGAGGGATGAAGCCCAAGTCAGAGCAGCAAAGTACAAGAGCATCATCAAGGCCGGATATGACAAGAGGGTCAGAGCACGGAAACTGTCCAAGGGCAACCTAGTTCTCAAGAGGGCAGACGCGCTGAAACCAGTGGGCAAGTTTGAACCCAACTGGGAGGGTCCTTTCATCATCACAGAGGTTTTGGGTGGCAGAGCATACATATTATCGGATCCAGACGGCAGGACTCTCCCCAGATCGTGGAATATCAATACTTTGAAAAAGTTTTATGTGTAATTTTGTTCGACAAAATGCCAAATTGTAGACCGGATACTCTTTTTCCCCACAGGGGTTTTAACGATGTTTGGGGCCATGTTATCAATAAAATTGGATGCGTGGTTTTCGAGAATTCCCCGGTGTTGACTCGTTCATTTCAATTATTTCATTTTACGTTGCATATTTTACTTAACATGTTCATGCAGAGCATTGCACATGTCACCAGAGGGGGGAGTAGGGTATATACCCATAATTCATAAATTCAATACAAATTGCTGCTTAAGCAAGTCAAGGGGAAAACAAACATCCAGGGCCAACATTCACGAGAAAGGAAGGGCAGAGGGACTGTTCAATCGTAAGTCGCGAAAGGTGGATGCATCCCCGAGATCATCCATGCTCCGCGTAGAGGGTTACTGTTCAATCGTAAGCCGCAAAAGTTGGATGCATCCCCCAGAACATCCATGCTCCGCGCAGAGGGTTACTGTTCAATCGTAAGCCACAAAAGTTGGATGCATCCCCCGGATCATCCATGCTCCGCGCAAAGGGTTACTGTTCAATCGTAAGCAGCAAAAGTTGGATGCATCCCCCGGATCATCCATGCTCCGCACAGAGGGTTACTGTTCAATCGTAAGCCGCAAAAGTTTGATGCATCCCCTGGATCATCCATGCTCCGCACAGAGGGTTACTGTTCAATCGTAAGCCATGAAAGTTGGATGCATCCCCCGGATCATCCATGCTCCGCGCAGAGGGTTACTGTTCAATCGTAAGCCGCGAAAGTTGGATGCATCCCCCTGATCATCCATGCTCCGCGCAGAGGGTTACTGTTCAATCGTAAGCCGCGAAAGGTGGATGCATTCCCGGGATCATCCATGCTCCGCGCAGAGGGTTACTATTTAATCGTAAGCCGCGGAAGTTAGCTGGGTCCCTACGACCAGCTAGGCTCCGCGCAGAGTATGCCAGCTTGAAGAAGGGAAGCGTAAGAGGAACGCCTAGAAGGGAAGCGTCAGAGGAACGCCTAGAAGGGAAACGTCAGAGGAACGCCTAAAAGGGAAGTGTCAGAGAAATGATCAGGAAGGGAAGTATCAGAGGAATGTCTAGAAGGGAAGCGCCAGAGGAATGCCTATATGGGAAGCGTCAGAGGAAAGGCCGGAAGGGAAGCGTCAGAGAAATGTTCAGGAGGGAGGCATCAAAGAAATACACACAAGGAAGAATCAAAGTGACAGAAGGAAAAAGTCAAAGTAGGGCATGCTAACAATTGGCCAAAACAACAGAAGGCGGAAAAATCGCAACAATTCCAGCAACACATTCAGAGGAATCACACAGGCGGAATAAAACTACCAACTTTGCCAAAATCAGAAGAACCGCCCAGGGGAAAGCTAATCAGAGGAATCACACACGCCTCAACAAAAAATCAAAACCCAACCTTCTGCAAGAGAAATAGCAAATCACATCCCGGAGCACCAGGATACAGTTCACACCAATTCAAAAACAGAACAACAACAACAAAACAATACGAAGAAGAAATTGATGCAGAGCCAAATCGAAAATTGAAGAAGAAGGAAATTACAAAAGGAATTCATTAATAGCTCAAAACGTGATAAAACTATACATTACCACTAAATAGAAGAAAACGTCATTCAAATGTAGCAAAATCTTTACAGATCAAAATTTACAAAGTTTGGCAGAGGAGGGAGGAGATAGTCAGAGCAGCTAGGAAGCAGGAGCAGGGGTAGAGGAGTCCAGAGCCACAGGGCCAACAGCAGCGTCAGAGGCCTCTCCAGAGGGACCCCCTTCTTCGAACACCGGCAATGTGTCCGAGTCGTCCACCTCACGCTGACGTTGTTCTGTGTCCAACAGCTTCAATGCTTCTCTGGTATATTTCTTTTCATCCTTGTACTGGGCATAGAGCTGGTCCACAACTGCGGAGGAGGAGGCGAGATCTTCAAAGGCGGAGGCCGCAAAGCCAGAGGGCAAGGAGGGCTCCATGCTGTACTGCTCGAATCCCCGGGAGCTGGTACCAACCTGGCCTCTCAACTGGCCAACGAATGCATGCAGAGAATTGCAAAAAGAGGGCTGGTACTTGGGAGTAGTCGGCACCGGGTCAGAGCGAACCCCAAAAGCGAACTGGGGAAGGGCTTTCTCCAGGACCGGATACCACCACGCAGGCTTCTCCGGAGATTCAACAGTGATGCCCAGCAGGGCATTGATGTCATCGTCCTTGATGTTGTCCATTAAGGCCTCTAGATCCAGAGCAGCAGCCTGCTCCGCTGACGCCCCCAGCACTTCCGCCATCATCATTGCCGTTTCTTTGATTACATGGGCGAAAAGCTGGGAAAAGCCTTCCAGATACTCCGGTGTCTTTTGGAAGGCTGCCAGGGTACCCTCGAGCATCAAATCTAGAAACTGCTGGCCCCGGGGAGAGATGAAGAATTCTAGGCGTTGGTCTCGAGCACCCAACGCGTAGCCCCGGTTCAGGGCGCCCTCACAAGCTGCCTTCCAGCTGCACTTGGGCTCTCTGTACTCTACCTGGTACCGCATCCGGAACCACACCAGGTTCTCATATCCCTCATTTTTGCTCCTCTCCAGCTTAGAGGCTAGAGAGGCCTTCTCCACCTCCAGCTGGTCAATCTGGGCTCGCAGCACAACGACGTCCGCCTCAGCCTGGCTGAAGCGTTCCACCATGACCGTGACGTCCTGGTCACGCTTCGCCTGCACCTCCCTCTCCTTCTTCAGGTCTTTCTCCAGTGCATCGTAATCATCGATGCACTGGATCGCCTCACCAACTTGGGATTCCAGCTGCCAGGAAGCAGAGGGAAAATGTTAGAGCAGAGCAATCAAAAAGCAAATACTAAACACTCTAAGTACAAACGAGGTAAATAATGCAAGGTACCTGAATCCACAACTGGCCTAGGTTACTGGCCAGCCTCGCCCTCTTCATTTTCTTGGTTGCTTCCCGATCCTTGGGATGAATCTGGGTAAGCAATTTCCGCACGAATTCCCACCCCTTCATGGACGAGACTAGCTGGAACCGGAGGCCCTTGACACCTCCGCGGTCAGGGCCAGAGGATTGCCCTCTTCGGCATCCACGGAGGTAGTCTCCGTTTCACCTGCCGGTTCACCCTCTTCCTCCACCAGCCTGCTCCCCTTTTGCAGGCTCTCTTTCCTCCTCTTCTCTGCAAGGGCCAGCAGAGCGCCCTTCCTCTTCTTCTGGGTGAATCCAAGAGTCGGGATGTCTTGGACTTGTGCGAGAGCGGGAGCATCTTCAGAAATATCCACCACAGGGATGTTACTCCCAAAAATGGCGGATCCTCCCTCAGCCCTACCAGAGCCACCAGCTGTAACACCCCGCATTTTTTCCTCATTATCAATATTTTGAGTTTTAAGAGCACTGAGATATATAAATAAGTTATTGATGAGATGAGATATCCCAATAGTTTGAGCTATTATATTTTCGATGATGGGACTAGAGAATGAAATACTTTGAGGAAATAAGGATGTATAGAGATGTGGGTTGAACATTGATGAAGTTAAAAATGTCTTGTCTTTCGATAGTTTGTAGCCGAGCTCTGCTCTGGAAACAGAGCTGAAGTTGGGCTCTGTTCTGCGCTGACGACAGAGCTGAAAGCTCTGCTCTGCACTGGCTTGCGAGCTCTACTTTGGATGCGAGCTCTGCCCTGCCAGAGGAGAACTCATTCCTCTGCTCTGCCAAGTGAGTTATGTTTTGAGCGGTCTTTGCTTTGGGCAGAGCTGGCGCCGAATCCTCTGACGTGACAGAGAAATCACCGTTCCTCTGCTATGACAGAGAAATCACCGTTCCTCTGCTATGACAGAGAAATCACCGTTCCTCTGACGTGACAGAGAAATCTTTCCGCTGTACTGGCGGGCATTCCGCTGCACTGGCGAGCATTTCTCTGCTCCGATACGGAACTAACTTTAGAGAGAGAGGAGTCAAAGCAAGTGGATAAAGATAGTTAACGGATATGATATTTTTTATGCAAGTGGATAATTAAGCATGAGTTATTTATCCAATACTTGATGGCTAAGTAAATGGGGTTAAATAAAACAACACCTTTCTCTTTCATCCCTCATAACAGACGTCCCTTTCCTCTCTCTTTCCTCTCTCTTCTCTCTCTCCTCTCTCGACTGTCTTCACCCAACACCATTGATGAGATAGTAAAAAGCTTCACAAGCTATTTGTATGCCATAACCACCGATTAAATCAAGCTGAAAACACTCTTACATCCATAGAACGAAAGCTAGGTTGAAGGTTCAAGCTAGGAATCAAGAAGGTGGAATTATACTGTTCTCTCTACAGATCATAAGAGTAAGCTTCTAAACACATGAATCTACTTATTTAAGCTTTATGAGCATGTAAATGGAGGATCAAAGCATGAAAACAACTCCTAATTCAAGCTGGTAATTTTCAAAAATTTCTAAGGTTGGAAGTCTTCTAACTTTAAGTGGAGAGTATATGCATGCTATTAAGATGTTATTTATTGGTCTATGAATGAAAAGCATGAATTGATTTTGAGATATGGAATATTAAAGGCGTTAGGTTGTGTGATGTTGGAAAGTCGAAGTTCATGAAGAAAGTGAGAATTTGAGTATGAAAATGAGCCTATGAGATTGTAGTTATGATAGTTGATGGATTAAAATGATGATTAGAGATGATTGATAACGATTATGATGAATTGGTTTGACAAGAAATAGAGTATGCTTGACTATATGATGAGTTAATTGGCTAGCTTATCAAGCTACTGACTTGATTGTTTTCGACGAGGTTATTGATAACCAAAAATCTTGAAAATTTTATGGTAAGTATATATATGTTTTAGCAACGCTCATGAAAAATTTGAAGTCATTTGGACATCGTTTGATACCCTTTTAAATTATAAATCTCCAACTGCAACTTTCTACCGAAAGTGTGGAAGAAACAGATACAGGAGTCACTTCTCCAGTAGCTTTTCCTGAGTTTATGATTTCCAAATTTTTATATGAACAAGATGAACATGTTAGCTAGCTACACATAAAATTTCAAGTCATTTTGACAAGATCTACTTTTTTTGCAAAAATCAAAACTTTCAGTTGCACAAAACTGTCGAAAATGGTAGACTGTAGGAAAATGGTCATATCTCCTAAATCACATAGAGTTTTGCAACCTACTTTTTTTTAAATGAAACCAGACTTCAAGAAAGTTCAAACGGTATGAGTCCCAAACCCAGGAGAGTTCCGAGGTAAAACAGTTTATTCCTCGAAGTTAAAACAGAAGGGTATGAGGTCAAGAATGGTCTTTCACAGTACACCTACTTTTGTTTTATTATAATTTCATGTGTTAATGACGATAACTATACATCATATTAATTCATAAAAATGCTAATGGGGTATATATATATATATATATATATATATGTTTATATATATATATAGATATAACACTTTTTCCGAGTTTAAATTACTTAACCAAATTTGGTTCTCTTGAGATATTTAACCACATAATGATGTCATTAAGCATTATGTGAATTATCGAGTAAATATATTAAAGAATGTGATATAACATCATAACTTTAGTATGTGATTGTTAAATGTTGTCTGGGTTTGAGTATTTAGGAGTTGTTCCTTAATAAACAGATTAGACTTAAAATTTTTGGTGATGAGTTGAAAATGAAAACGATGAATACTTAGGAAGTATTATTATAAGAGTGATTTGTTACAAGGAAACAATGAGAAAGGAAGACTAGTACTTAGATAAGAATAGTAAACCTAGTGAGGATTTGTCAGATCGACGTTTATTTTATTACATGAACCGTCTATGCCAATGATGATATATGAAGACACGAGTCAAGGGCATAAGTAGGATTGCTCCGAAGTACGAGGACCGAAGCTAAGATTTCTAGGTGGGCATTACTTTCTAATACCCCTATTACTGGCTTTCTAAATGATGATTATGATGATGTCTATAAGTTCTTAAAATGATTTGAGATAAATTGATGTTTGAAATAATTAACTTGCCGAGTTTTGATGACGACGAGCCTGTACGTTACCCTCTATGGATGAAACGATTTCGGGTCCTGCCAAAGGCGGGATTGTGTACACGGAGGTAACCGTGAGCTGTATACCGGGTTGGCCGGTCAGAAATGACTGCGAGCCAATTGTCAGGTCGGCCGGTTACGGTGCTTGAGAAGGAGGCCTACTTCTCAGTACCATGATGATGATGAGTTGTAGAAGCGGTACTGCATGCTAAGTATTTGTGACTGCAGTCTATCTTTCTTTACTTTATGATGCTTATAATTTATCAATTGCTTACACGGGCTCTTTTAAGAAAAACCCATGTGTAATGTATAAATGGCAAGTTAAATTTATAGCTCTAAGAGCGAGATTGTTTATTTTCGGCTTATGTCCACTGAGTATTTTATACTCAGCCCTGCATGTATTTCTAAATGTGCAGGATGAGCAAGGAGAGAGATTGGGGGACCGCTGGAGGGCTGTTGTTCCTAGACGACTTTTGAGTACCGTATTTTGCTCCTATACGGTAGTGTGAATAGTTGAAGACTATGTCCTTTGAACTTAATTAGGATTGTCACTCTCAGCTATATGTCCTCATACATATAGTCTGATCACGTTTTGTTGTGCTACCCTAGACAATATGAATCATTGTAAATATTTAGCTATACTCCCTTTGTTTTCATTGACTAGAACCCTGATACATTTGAATGTATGAAGCCGACAATGTTTCTATCAAGATTGATGATATTTTATTTGCTTTAACTTGAATTATTAGTAGCTTCCGCTTGACGAGTCTTCTAGTTTCCCTTGTTTTACCCTATCTTTTTATTAGTCGTATCGATACCCGATTTACGCTATCACTGGCTAGATGCCGGGCTGCGACAGATATACTAGAGAAAGTAGGCCCTATGGCCTATAAACTTGCGTTGCCGTCGAGCTTTGCGAACGTCCATGACGATTTGAGCTACGAGGAGAGACCTGATGCTATTTTGGACCGGAAGATTCAACAATTGGGAAACAAGTCGATTCCTTTGGTGAATATCCAATGGAGACATCACGGCCAAGAAGAATCAACATGGGAACTCGAAGAAAAGATGAAAGAGAAGTATCCTGAGCTTTTTCCCGAAGGTGAATAACTCAAATTTCAGGACGAATTTTTTTTAAGGGGGGTAGGATGTAACACCCCGTACTTTTCCTTCTTAGAAATAGTGCCAAGACACTATTGGGAGTACTGAGATATTGAGATGTTAGATTTTTTATTATTTTAGATGAGACAGAGTTTCTTTTAAATAGAGATATGAGTTGTTAGAACCAATGATGGAGTTAGAAAGTGAATAGTTGAGAAAACGAGTTGAGTTAGAGATGCTAATTGAAATGAGCAGAGATTATATTTTATTTTCGGTACTGGATATAGAATTATCGGAGAGACTGACTGTCCTATTAAGTTAATAGGAAAAATGAGTTAGAAATAGAGTTGAGGAAAAGAGTGAGAAGCCCTGTAGAGAAGAGTCGATATGAGAGACGTTTCGATGGTCAGTGAATGTCGATTTATTTTGAAGTGACGTTATGTGAGACTACTTGATTGATTGATTGTGTGACTTTTTGTTACGTGTGCCTTTATGATTGATTTTTTTTTTATGATTTATTTTTGGGAATAATATCACGTGAGATTTATTTTGAGTTTTCAAAACGAACGAGATTCATTTTCATCGAGAAATCAAAAAGAGCTGATTTATAAAAATTTTCCAACAATATGTTTTCAATTTATTTTTTCTTAGATGATGTCATTAATTGATTGAGTGAGTGCACTAATATTTGCATGTGAGTTAGTTTGATGAAAATTAGGGATATGTGAACCTATGCCCTAAATTGTAAATTGATGGTTTATATGAGTAATTAAATGGTTTAATTTGATAAATCTAAGGATAGATTAATGATTGATGTGCATTTGTGAAATTTCAGAAAGTTTAGTTTAGCAAAAATTAGGACTTTCATCCCTATGTGTTATCTATGTGAATTGACTTAAGATAAATATAATTGAGCATGCTAATAGAGGCTAAGAAAGATTTCATTGATCAAATGATACCTATATGAGATTTTGATTGAGTTTAGTTTACATAAGTTTTGGGTATTCCTAGATTATGAAGTCAATGATTGGTTTAAAGATATTTATATGCTTTTTGGTTATTATGTAAGTTTTTGTCATGCGTTAATTGAGAGTCTACGTTGATACCTAAGTTTGCTCCGAGTTTAGTTTGCATGATAAAAAGGAATCTATGCTAATGTGTTGAGTTATGTCATACATGAGATTATATATGACTAATTGAGTATAATTGAGCATGAATATGTAATGAGAGATGAAATGTTTCGTTCTTTGAAACTTTCGTTTGAGATTTGAGTATGATGTGAAAGAGGAAAGTCGAGTTTGAGTTGTCATGAGTCAAATGATCATGCATTGATGTTCTTGAGTGTTATAAGAGTTTAATTTGAGTTTTGAAGAGCTTTCATTAAAGAAGTATGGAGTTTGAGCATGTTTGCTTGTATGTTGAGTGTGGAGTCGTTCTGTAACCCTTTTCTACCTACTGTTTCGTGAGGTTATTGTAACCCAAACACCATGAAACTTTTATGATAAGTATATATGAGAGTCTTGAAAACACTGGGAAAATGTCAAGTCATTTGGACTTTGTTTACTATTTTTATAAAATGTAAAACCCCCAACTGCCATATTCTGCCGAAAGTTTTGAAGGGCAGCCCTGAGAGTCAACTTTTTCAGTAGCTTCCCCTAACGTTTTGAGTTAAAAATTTTTATGGTGATGACATTAGTTCGTTATCTAACTACCCACCAAATTTTAAACCTTCTCGGAAATGGTTACTGTTTTTCAAAAATCAAAATGTGAGATTGCTCAAAACTGCCGAATATGGTAGACCGTAGGAAAACAGCCATATCTTCTAAACTACTTGGAGTTTTTCATCCTACATTTTTTTAAATGAAACTAGACTCAAAGAGGTTTTAAATGGTATGAGTTTCGACCCCAGTGGAGTTCTAGAGTGAATCTGGTGAAGTCTTTAAATTGTGAAAATGCATAATGATGTTTATTTGTGACATGTCTATGTGTGAACTTGTATGCTTATTGTGCTTATACATGTCTATGTGCTTGATTGCCATTAGTCTAGTCCTATTTGAATGTTAAGTCGAGAGTAGGATTTGTGATATAAGTATATACTTAGGATATTAAGATGAGTGAAGTATATAGAAGATGAGTGTCGCAGCCCGCCTTAACTAAGGATAGTTAAGTCGAGTGATCTACGACTAGGGATGGGATTAAAGAATAAGGGGAAGAAAGGGGCGTCATTTAGAACTTTAAAATTTACTCAATTTAAGAAAACTCATCATAATTACTTATTAATACTCATCTAAACAGTCTATGAAAGACAACATAAAAACTTAATTAATAACATTAATTCAAGTTATACATCATATGTAGGGCTGTCAAAATGGGCCAAAAATGGCCCGGCCCGATGGGCCCACCCGTAGTTTTGGCCGGGCTGGGCTAGGATTTTCAAGGCCCAAAAAAAACCGGGCCTCCCTGGCCCGGCCCATGCGGCTTGCCGGGTCACCCGGCCCGTGGGCCAAAAAGCCCGCCGGGCTTTCGGGCCTAAATCGGCCCGTCAATATAGAAGGTGAAAATTTCGAAAATTTATATCTCCTCCCAAATTCCAATGGACCCAACTCAATCTAAGTCCATTTCTTCAATTAACGACAATGACGAGTCGAAGGCTAACTTAGGATTTAAATTAGCAATCAACAATCAATATTAAATTATTTTTAATTGAAAGATTTATTTATTTTTGGTGGTTGTTATTTGATTCCAGTTGATTTGATTATTGTATTAATTAATTTGTGAATAAATCGTTTTCAGTTTTTGTTGTTTTTGCAATTAGTTTTGTTTTTTACTTGTATTCATATTGTTTACATTTAGTTTTAGTCATATTTGTTTATATTTAATTTTAGTCAATTACGTAATTTAAATGTAGATTGTTTAAGGCCCTTTTTGTTTCATCGAATTTGTCTTCAATTTTTTTCTTTAAATTTGATTTAATTTATCAATTTTTGGCCCGTTTTGGCCCGATCCGCCCGGCGGCCCGTATAGGGCCGGGCTGGGCTTCAATGTTCAAGGCCCGCTGAAATTTTGGGCCGGCCCGACCCGGCCCAAAAAATTGCCTAGGCCCTTTGGGTTGGACCGGGTCGGCCCGGCCCGCAAGGTTTGACAGCTCTAATCATATGAAATCATCCACTTAAGACTCAAAGTACGACATAACATAATATAACATCATAAATATTTTGCAGCGGAAAGTAGCTAGACATATGTATGAAGACATATTCTAGACAGGTTAACTTCATTTATTAACAACCCTGGAGACTCCGCTCATTGCAACACCATCACCACATCGGCTCAACCTGCACATTTAGAAAATATATGCAGGGCTGAGTACAAAAGCACTCAGTGAACACATGCCAAACATCTCATGCATATAAAGCTATAAATATTGTCATTGTCATTCTCATGCAAAACATAAGGAACTTATATAAAAGGCCTTTTGTTCGGTAAACTCATTTTCATTTTATCAAAGTTGTCTGCGCAGACTTTCTCATCAAGTAAGTACCATATCTGTTAACTCATATACTGAGAGGGAGGCCTCCCTCTGCAGCACTGTGATCGGCCAACCTGAAAGATGACTCACGACCACCGTGTACATTAATTCTACCTCGCGTAGAACCGATATCATTATGCTCAGACAGATAGATAACATACTAAAATCTCAAATATTTTGGCACTGCAATAACTTCAAAATAGGTTTTCAGTTCAATCATACATCAATACATAAAACGCATAAACATCTTGATTTTAGCGTAGAAAAGTCCACCTCGTTGCGTCTTTGTATCTACGGGGAATATTACTCTCTCCCCTACGGCTGAAAAATCACATGCCAGAGCTGGCACTCAACAGAGCTGGCAACTCGATAGAGCTGAACTCAACAGTCAGAGCTGACCAACTCGACAGAGCTGAACTCAACAGACAAAGCTGACCAACTCGACAGAGCCGAACTCAGCAGTCAGAGCTGACCAATCCGATAGAGCTGAACTCAGCAGTCAGAGCTGACCAATCCGACAGAGCTGGAATCTGCACGCTAGAGCTGACCAACTTGACAGAGCTGGAATCCACACGCCAGAGCTAACAACTCGGCAGAGCTGGAATCCACATGCCAGAGCTGACCAACTTGACAGAGCTGGAATCCACACGCCAGAGCTGACAACTCGGCAGAGCTGGAATCCACACGCCAACTCAAAAAGCTCAACACTCACTCATGCTTATCAAACACATTCGGTCCTCATGCTTATCTTTCCTAGCATTCCTCAAAAACTTCTAAATTAAACTAACATGCTCAAGTGACATCCTAGAACACAAATACATAACAACATTCATCATGCAACGTCCATACTTCACGACATTTGACAGCCATGCTCACATTTTCCCCCACCCAATTTTATCTATAAATACCCCCCTTCTTCCACCTTCAAACTCACCCCATTGTATTAACTATTCTACACTCTCTTCTCTTTTACTTCTAATTCTCCTCCATTCTTTTCTATTACTCTTGCTCTATAATTCTTTAGCTATTCTCTTGCTTAATTGCTTTACTTTATTGTTCTTGCTTTACATTATATTACTACTAGTACTACTATTAAGTACTAAATACTATACTATACTATTACTATATATTTCAATTACACTATCACTACACTCACTTGCTCCTTTACTTTATTGTTCTTGCTTTACATTATATCACTACTAATACTACTATTAAGTACTAAATACTATACTATACTATATATTTCAATTACACTATCACTACACTCACTTGCTCATTACTTTATTGTTCTTGCTTTACATTATATTACTACTAGTACTACTATTAAGTACTAAATACTATAATATACTACTATATATTTCAATTACACTATCATCACTACACTCACTTGCTTATTTACTTTATTGTTCTTGCTTATTATTCTCTAACCTCTATTATCTATATTCTCTTCTCTACTTGTTTATTTGTTATCATGTCTCATGATCGTGGTAACCGTGGCAAGTCTATCAATGTCGACCCCGAAGAAGATATTGATAGCACTCCCACTTCTCACGAGTTCACTCAAAATGTTCAAGTTCCATCATCATCCTCTAGGAGAAGGGTGAAAGTGCCAGTTGAACGAGGACCTTTCGGCTCACGTCGGGAGGCTGCCGATTTGGCAGGTGAAGCATATGCTAGACAACTTCAAGAAGCGGAGGATGAAGAATATGCACGTACTTTGCGTAACGAAGAGACGGAGGAGGAAGCCGAGCAAGCACGTCACAACTTTGAGGAGGAAATCCATCCCACTAGAGGTAAGGGTAAGGGTAAGGGTAAGAGTAAATTACTTGCTTCTAATATTTTCACAAAACATTTAGGAGGGAACCCGCTCCTAAAAATTCAAAGGATGGTCCAAATGCTCCCGAGAGGTTCATTGCCTATTGCAACTATTGTAACGCTACTTATCAATGGAAAGCGGGAGGGGGTTATGGCACCCTCTCAAGGCACATGGAGAGTAAGCACACCGTCGAGTATGGAATCCATACAACTCAAACTCAACTACATCCCGAAGCCTTCGAACGCCAAGGTAATGAACAAGATAATGTTTTATGGAAATTTGAACCACAAAATGCTCGAGAGTACATGGCTTGTTATGTTTCAATGGAGCATTTGCCTTTTAGATTGCCGATAAAATGTCTTTTGAACATACTATGAAAAATGCTTATAATCCGGCCACCAAAAAAATTGATCGAACTTCTATGTGCAAAACTATTAGGCGACAAGCCGAAGAAAAAAAAACCTGATTTAAGAAAATATTTTAAGAATTTAAATCAAAATTTTTCTATATGTTCCGACATATGGAGTGATTCTTTCCAAAAATATTCTTATATGGGTATTACTTGTCATTGGGTTGACAAAAGTTGGTTAATTCAAAAACGTTTAATTGCATTTAAGGATTTTAATGAAATACATAATGCTACTAATATTGCTCAATTGATTATTTCTGTTTTAAATGAGTATCGCATGTTAAATAAGATATTTTCTGTTGGATTTGATAATGTATCCGCCAACACCGCCTCCATTCTCGAGTTGTTGCCGCATGCGTACCCTCTTTTAATGGTAGGTATTTTCATGCTCGTTGTATTTGTCATATTTTAAATAGATGTGTACAAGATGTTTATTCTCTTATTAATGATGATGTTGATCCCATTAGACAAGCCGTTAATATGTTGCATAGAAAAGCCGTTATTGGCATAAAAATGGCAAAAATATTATCGTCACAAAAAAAATTCGATATACGAATTTTGTTAAAGATGTTTCTACACGTTGGAATTCAACATTTGGCATGCTTGCATCTACCATGGAACATATTGATCATTTATGTGATTTTTTTAGATCAACTCCCGAGGCTAACTTGCTTTTATTGCCCTCTTATTTGAAAAGATGTGGTAGTTTATTTCAACTTTTAAAGGTTTTTTCAAAATGCTACTACGAATTTATTCGGTGTTTATTATTCCACTAGTATTAAAGTTGTAGAACATTGCATGTTCGTTGGTATTGCTTTAAATGATTGTTATAAAAAAAAACGATTTGAAGGATGTATCATATCAAATGATCATTAAGTGGCTTAAATATTTTCTTGAAATTCCCGATGTTTTTTTAATTGCTAAGATTTTAGATCCTACAATGAAAATTGGTGGTGTTTATCGCATGTTAGAAATTTATTATGGTACCTTTAGGGATATTTATGAGTCAAGATTAAAAAAACAATGAAATGCTAGAATGGTATCTTCCCGCATTAGATGATATTAAACTTAGAATAGATAACACACTTAGAACTTTGTTTAATGACTATGAACAAAAATATATGCTTGCAAACCCCTCATACTCTTCAAGTGGCACTACTAGTTCACAAGGTCAATATGGCTCCTCCACCTTAGGAAGTAGTTTGATCAAAACGAATGGGCTCAAGCCGCTTATTCATTTATGCATACACAAAGGAGTTATACTACTAACGAGCTAGATATATATTTGTCTAGTACATTTGCTTTCAAAAATGTAGGTGGTCAACAATTTGACGTCTTGAGATGGTGGTCCATGCACGAGAAGGAATATTACATACTCGCCACCATGGCCAAGGAGTTATTCGCGGTTCCGGCCTCCACGGTGTCCGTCGAGCAAGCATTTAGCGTTGGTGGGCTTGTCTTGGACGAAAGAAGAAGCAACATGGATCCTCGAAATATGGAGGCCACCATGTTGCTTGATGATTGGTCCAAAGTCGAGTTGGCGAGCTCAAGAGAATGACTGGGGATCAAGCCGACGAGAGCCCAAACGATGAATTCAACCGAGTCCGAACGATTCGAGGCCGAGGAGGACTACGATTAGGAAGTTAAGGTAAGAGAACTACGTGGGCTTTTGATTCTTCATTATTCAATGAAGATACGTAGGACACTCAATTTTAATATTTATATTAAATTGAGCTCAAGCCCTTAATTATTATTATTCCCTCCTTCCCCCCCATTCCCTCCCCCCCCCCTTCCATTCCCCTCCCCCTCCCCTCCCCCCCCCCCCCCCCCCCCCGTTTTAGACAACTCTCTTTCATAATTTATTGTAAATTTGTAATGAATTAGTTATTTAGTTAGTGTTAGTTAGTTTACTTATTCAATTTTCAAGATTGTAATTTCTATCCTTGTAATATTTGTTTTGTACATAGAATAATTCAATAAAAATATCAATTTTTATGCATTATTTGATTGTCAATGTGTTAGAATTATTTTTCTTTTATTGTATTTCAATTTTCAACATAAATCATTTAATAAAAAAAGTGTCAATATATAAAAATATCCACTTTCATATAGCAAAAATAAATTTTAGCCACTAGATAAAAACATAAAATTTTAGCCATTTTTTATGCGAAAAGACTGAAATACCCTGCTGCTGAAATAGAAATTTTATTGAAGAAAAACAAAACCCTTGAGAGCACAGGCGCAAACAAGGAAAGTTCGGAAAAACCAAAACCAAAAAAACAAAAAACAAAAAAGACAAAAAACCCAAGCAAAAAAAAGAAAAAAACAAGAACGAACAAGAGACGGGACCGCAAAGGGTCACAACCAAGGCCAAGCAAAGTCCACGCCAGAGCCGTCCCGGGTAGAGCACAACACAAGAACGCGCGGCAGAGAAAACAAGCGCCAGAGGGATCAAGCGCTAGAGGAACCAAGCGTCAGAGGGATCAATCGCCAGAGGGACCAAGGGCCAGAGGAAACAAGCCCCAGAAGAATCAAGCGCCAAAGGGGTCAAGCGCCAGAGGAATCCAGCGCCAGAGGAATCAAGCGCCAGAGGAATCATGCGCCAGAGGAGTCAAGCGCCAGAGGGATCAAGCGCCAGAGGAATCAAGCGCCAGAGGAAACAAGCGCCAGAGCGTCAGACAAACGCCAGAGGAATCAAGCGTCAGAGGGATCAAGCGCCAGAGAGAACAAGCGCCAGAGAGATCAAGCGCCAGAGAAGTTAAACGCCAGAGAGATCAAGCGCCAGAGAAAACAAGCGCCAGAGGGATCAAGCACCAGAGGGATCAAGCGCCAGAGGAATCAAGCAACCTTTTCCAAGAATTCCGCAGATTCCGGGGAACAACCCCGCCGCGCTGTCATCAAAGGCTTGTTACCCCCTTTCTTCCCAGGGGGGTCAATAGAAACTCCACCTGTCGGGGAGGAACTGCGAAAAGAAACATAGCAAAATCGTCCTGAGTCGGCGGTGGACGGGGTCCGCCCACTTCTCCCCCCCACGACCCTGGGGAAGAGGGGGACGAGCTGCCAGAACTTTATTCGGATGGGGGGAGGATGGACCCAAGGGACGCTGCGACCCGGACGCCAAAGCACCAGTGACAGCCAACAGCACCGGTTGCGCGTTTTTCATCAGGGGAGAAGAACCCTCCAACAGGTCCGAGCCAGAGAGATCCGCCGATACTACCTCAATACTCTTATTCAAGGAGTGCACGACAGCCAAGGAGCCTTCCACATGATTCATAGCAGAGTCCTTGATGATACTCATATCGTTTGGTCCTTTCCCAACCTCCGTCTCCAGCCCCTCCTCAAGAGCCTCGAACGTATTATACGTGGAGATACCCGATGAAACAGCCACTGGGGTGCGAGGAGAGTCCTCCGAAGGAACCTCCTGAGACAAGGAAGTAGTCTCCATTGTAGCCGGCAAAGCAATTGGCTGATCCTTCGTTACCTCCCTGTCTTCCGGCGGATCCGAAGCCAGCGCCTGGACAAAATTCCTGCTCCTGGCGCGTCTCCGCCTAGATCGAGCCTGGCGCCGTCTGCCACGTCGACCTCCATTTTGCCCTGCCGGCTGAGTCGGGGAAGACGGCTCACCATCTGTCTCCGAGGGGAGTTTCCTGCAATTCTCAGTAGAGTGGCCAACAGTAGAGCAAAGACAGCAAAAAGAAGGCAACTCCTCATATTTAAACTCAATTTCAAAAATGTCCCCATCGCACTGCACATCAAGAGAATCAGGTATGGACAGCGCTAAATTCATTTCAACAAGAACTCTATTAAAATAACCCACTGACGCCCTTGCCGACAAGCCATCCACAAGGAGCGGAGTGCCCACATGCTTAGCAATACCAACCAAGACTTCCGGATGCCAAAATTCATGGGGTAAATTAAAAATACGAACCCAAACCTGTGCCGTGGAAGACTCCAGCTTATTAGGGTTGAAATTTGGAGTCCAGGCTTGCAAGAAGAGAATTCCGACACGAAGACGCCAAGCAGATTTCGCAAAAGAAACTTCAAAGTCCGCTGGAGAAGTGAACTTCAGAGTGAAGTAGCTCTTTCCCAAAGGAATAACCTTCCATGCCGAACTAGGTTGCCAGACAGCAGAAAGCTCGGCGAAAAGATCCGCAGCAAAACGAGGCGCCTCCCCTTTTTTGAGAAACATCCTACCATGGAGAGAAAATTGGAAAGTTTTTATCTGTCTTTGCCGGAAAGCCGAAGAAAGCGACAAGCATGGGCGGTCCGCAGTCATGCCCGGTTTCAAGACAGTAAAGTTATGAGCAGGGACATCAGCGGGACGCCCCGAGCCAGCTTTAAGAGTCTCAGCAAAAGACATCCCTTTGGGAAGGTGATCACGGTCCTTTCCCATCAGTTCCGAAGAGGGAACAGGCTGCACTTCCACGGTGCTGGAAGTAGAGTTCGTCGATCCCACCATCGAGGCGACAGCATAGTCGACTGGGAACCTAACAGTAACCGGCGGCGTTGAAGATCCGAACTGGGTCGGATCAGAAAAGAAAACCCTATTATAGCAAACCTGAAAACCATAGGAGAGAGACGGCTCCTTTAGCAAGGGGGCCTTGAATTCGCCGAGGGGCGTTTCCAAGGCCCTTGTGGCCGAAGACTGCCAGAGAGGGTCATGGCCGGAACTTC
Organism: Salvia miltiorrhiza; assembly: GCF_028751815.1. Classification (NCBI taxonomy): domain Eukaryota; kingdom Viridiplantae; phylum Streptophyta; class Magnoliopsida; order Lamiales; family Lamiaceae; genus Salvia; species Salvia miltiorrhiza. Next base: position 1,766,255 of record NW_026651458.1, on the reverse strand, counting down.
CTTCTTTGGGGCCCGAAGAGCGGTCGGAGCCTTAGACCAGGATTGCTCCTTTTCCAACAACGGCGGTGGAGCCCTACCCTTAGCGAAGGCCGAACAGAGACTCCAATCGAAAGAAACCTCGTGTGTCGCGACAGAATTCGAGGCTGGCGAGGAGGCCATTCCAGCCAAATTCACCAAGAATCTAGGGTTGTGTAGCAGATTTTGAGAAACCCTAGGCTGCGCCCCAAGAAGATCCGAGAGCGGGGGAAACTCAGATGGTAAGAGGGAGGTCATGAGGCCGACCGGAGAAGACCAAAGCCGGCCGGCCAGAAAAGAGGCCGGAGAGAGCCGCCTAGGCGGCGGCGGCGCAAAACCCTACGAGAGACGAGAGCATTACAAAAGTGACCAAAAAGACTGAAATACCCCTTTATATAAATGGGTGAAAAGACTGAAATCTTAATCCCTATCTCTTCTCGTCTCTTCTCTTCTCGCTCTCTCTCCGCTCTCGCTCTCGCTCTCTCTTCTTTACACGGCGCTGCCGCCGCTGCCTGCTGATTTTCCGACGAATGATCCGCCGATAGAAACTCAATCCAGAGGCGATGGATTCTGGAAAGGATGATGTGCTGCTTTGTGTTGCTGCGGTTTGTTGGATGCTTGTTTCTGAGGAGGATTATGTAGTCAGATGCTTCCTGGATTGTTTGTTGAACTCCGTGGAATTGAGCGAAATAGTTGTCAATTGTGGTCTTCACTGTCGATTTTGAGGTTAGGAGAATCGTGGAAGAGAATCCCCATTCAGTTTCAACCACTTTTCAAAACCCCCAAAATGCAACCGCCCCCCAAAATCGCCGCCGCGATGTCGTCGTCGCAGCAGATCGAGTTCCACCGCGAGAACGCCGAGGTGTACAACGGCAACGCCGAGGTGTACACCGGCAACGCCGAGTGCAAGCAGAAGTCGAAGGAGCTGCTGGAGACTAGTAACTTCTCGCAATTACTAGGAATAGGTAATCAAACTTATGGTTTGTTTATATAGGTAGATATAAAAGATGTGTTGCTGATGAGAGTATTTAATTGATATTCAAACAGATTGAATGACATTAACTGTTGATTGTGAATGTGAGAATTTGAGTGTTTTTCCTTCCTCTAATTATGTATTTGGGGATTGTGTTGGTGGAAATGTTTGGACATCCAAGTTTCTTGCGTTGAATATCGAGATTATCATATTGGAGAGAATCAACACATATTGGAAGCTTCCTCATTATGTATATTGTTCAATGCACCGCCTTCGCTTGGTTCTGCTTCGATGAGAAGATCTCCGCCAGAAGCTATCACTCGTTGCCGGAACTGAGGATGATGAAGCCATTTCTCCGGTGATGCTAATTATGTCGAATTATGTAAAAAAAAATTCTATAATTTTAGTTTGAGATTACTACTTATTTGATTTTTGGAGAGGTTGTGTGTGGTATACGAGGAATTAATTGAGAAAGATTATTGTTGTTTGTGTTGTTTGTGGATTGATGCTTTGTTATCTATACAATTTTTTAGTTTTATTTTTTTGTGAATAATAATTCTCATTTGCTTATGTTTTAAATATCTGATTTCTCTCTCTTTAAGTTTTGAAATAGATTTTAATATCTCTCTCATCTGGTGATTCTTTTAGGATTAGAAGTTCATTTTTCAATACTTAGAGAAATAAAAAATTGATTAATGTTCTTGAATTCACGACCACATATAAGAATTCACAACTTAATATTCTTGAATTTACGACCACATCTATGAATTCACAACTTAATATTCTTGAATTCACAACCAGATCTATTAATTCACAACTAAAATTCGAATTCACGATCAAAATAAATTCTAGTTTTAGTTGTGAATTCAAACTTTAAAAACTCAAATTCACAACTACTTGAATTCACAACCAAAATAAATTCTAGTTGTGAATTAAATTCTGATTGTGAATTCTCAACCAAAAAATTCTTGCTATGTATTAAATTTTGGTTGTAAATACACAACCAAAAAATTCTTGCTGTGAATTCAACTATTTAGGGTTTAGGGTTTAGGGTTCAGTTTCAGTTTCAGTTCAGTTGTGAATTCACAACTAGGGTTTAGTGTTTCAGTTCAGTTCAGTTGTGAATTCACAATCGTAACAATTCACAACTAGGGTTTAGGGTTTAGGGTTTAGTTTTTAGGGTTTAAGGTTCAGTTCAGTTCAGTTTCAGTTTCAGTTCAGTTTAGTTCAGTTTCAGTTCAGTTGTGAATTCACAACTAGGGTTTAGGTTTAGGGTTTAGTGTTTCAGTTCAGTTCAGTTGTGAATTCACAACTAGGGTTTAGGTTTAGGGTTTAGGGTTTAGGTTTTAGAGTTTAGGGTTTAGTTTTTAGGGTTTAGGGTTCAGTTCAGTTTAGTTTCAGTTTCAGTTCAGTTCAATTTCAGTTTTAGTTTTCAGTTCAGTTGTGAATTCACAACTAGGGTTTAGGTTTAGGGTTTAGGGTTTAATGTTTAGGGTTTCAGTTTAGTTGTGAATTTAATGTTTCAGTTCAATTCAGTTCAGTTCAGTTGTGAATTTAGTGTTTCAGTTCAGTTGTGAATTCACAATCAGTTTAGTTGTGAATTTAATGTTTCAGTTCAGTTTAGTTTCAGTTCAGTTCAGTTCAGTTGTGAATTTAATTAGTTTTCAGTTCAGTTGTGAATTCACAATCGTAACAATTCACAACTAGGGTTTAGGTTTAGTGTTTCAATTTAGTTGTGAATTTAATGTTTCAGTTCAGTTTAGTTTCAGGTCAGTTCAGTTGTGAATTTAGTGTTTCAGTTCAGTTGTGAATTCACAATCGTAATAATTCACAACTAGATTTAAGAATTCACAATCAGGTCGATGAATTCACAACTTAATGTTCTTGAATTCACAACTAGCTCGATGAATTCACAACTTAATATTCTTGAATTTACAACCAAATCTATAAATTCACAATCAAAATAAATTACAGTTTTAATTGTGAATTCAAACTTTAAAAACTCAAATTCACAATTACTTGAATTCACAACCAAAATAAATTCTAGTTGTGAATTCGACTGATTGTGAATTCACAACCAACATAAATCTGGTTGTGAATTAAATTTTGGTTGTGAATTCGTTTGTTGTGAATTCACAACCAAAAAATTCTAGTTGTGAATTAAATTTTGGTTGTGAATTCGACTGGTTGTGAATTAAATTTTGGCTGTGAATTCGACTAGTTGTGATCACAAACAAAAAATTCTGGTTGTGAATTGAGAATTCACAACCAGTGTGAATCCACAACCAAAAAATTTTGGTTGTGAATTCACACTGGTTGTGAATTGCGGGATTTTTTTAAAGGGGTGATGTAAAGAGGACATTTTTTTAATTTTTAATGTGGAAGGGTATTTTGGTAACAGTGGCCATTTTTTAATATTTTTATCTTAGTGGACAATTTTTAATTTTACAATATGAAAGTGGCCATTTTAAAAATCCACTCCTAAAAAAAACACAAGTATTATTTTAAAAATATATTAATTGTCAAGTTTATAAAATATAAATTTTCAACACAAGTCATTTAATTTAAAAATATGACATAAAAAATATTACATGTTTATATTTTCGATTTCAACACATGTTTATATTTTATATTTTAAGTTGAATTAAAATTTTGAAATTTCATCACAAATCATTTAATTTCATAAAAAAGAATAAAAAAAATTGAAAAAAAGAGGAAAAAAGCCCGGAACCGCCGGTTTTTGGCCCGGGAACCGCCGATTTTTAGCCCGGGAACCGCCGGTTTCCGGCCCTTTACATTTCATCCGGGCCAGTTCAGGTTCACAGGATTCTTGACCCTGAACCGTCGGTTCGGGCCCGGAACCGGCGGCAACACTATCCATCTGTATCTCATGTAGCCGATCTCAGACGATTTTTTCGTTAGTTCTTGGCACTTCACTTTGGACTTTCTGCAGGCTTTTCCGGACATTGCTTTTGACATTGTCTCGGTCCCTATTAGTGGGGTAGAGGATCTCCGTGCTTGGACTAAGTCGCATTTTGGAAAGGTCACTTCTTCTCTTGCCATGGATCATCTGCGTCCTAGCTTTCCGACTATTGATTGGGGTAGATGGATCTGGACGCCTTTTGTTCCTTTTCGTAGATCTATTGTTACTTGGAGGGTTATTCTGGGGTCGTCTCCCGACGGCCAGTTCGCTGCGTCGCCAGGGTTTTATGGGCCTTGGTTGGTGCCCGCTCTGTAGAGAAGCTGAGGATTATATCGATCACCTCTTTTGGGAGTGTTCGATTGCTAGACACGTTTGGAGCTCCCTCTTTTCTTGGTTTCACTTTGATGGTTCTTCGATCTTAGATATTGGGAGTCTTGTTAACTGGGCGATGAGGGTTCCTGCCAACAAGCAGGTGACCAATCTTTGGTGGGTCGGTGTCATGTCTGCTTTGTGGAGTGTTTGGAATCATCGGAATAGAGTGGTGTTTGATGAGGCTCGTGTTTCTGTTGTGGCTCTGACCATTCAGGTCAAAGCTTTTATTCTGGAAGCTGCTCATTTCAATTTGGGTGAGATGGCTAATTCTGTGGAAGAGTTGCCTGTTCTTCATGGTCTGGAGGTGCCGGGCAAACCCTGTCGTCCTACTTCTTACATTTATGTGTTCTGGCTTCCTCCTCCTCATCCTTGGCAGAAGATTAACATTGATGGTTTTGTTCATGGCTCGCCTCCTTTTATCAATGCTGGTGGTATTATCCGTGATTCTGATTTGGTTATTGGTTGCTTCCATGGGTTGTTTTCCTTTGTTGGTTTTTGTGGGTTGTGGTCGGGCTCGTTGGTTTGGTTCTCTGTGTTTATCTCTATTTTGCTCGGCTTCTTCTGTGTTCTACTTTGGTTTTGCAGGTTTCAGGGGTGCTTTGGACTTCGGTGCTACTGTTTTGGAATCCTGCTTCTGTGGCTCTTCTAGTGGTCTTCGTGTGTTTTTGGGCATTTGTTTTGGAGCGTCCTTGCCCCTGCTGCTTCAAGCATTTCCGTGCTTCAGCCGGTCTGGCTATTAGTTTTTTCTGTGGTTTTGTTTGGGTTTCTGTTTCGGGTTTTGGGGGCCGGTTATCCTAGGGGCAATGGTCCGGCCGGAGCCTCTGAGGTTGACTTTCCGCCCCTTCCCGATTTGTTCTCTTTTGGTGCTTTTTCGTTGTTTGTTTGTTTTTGTTTGAGCTCTCTTTCTTGAGGTTCATCCCTTAGTCTGCGCCTGTGCATTCATGGGTTTTGAACTTTTATTCTTTTTTTCAATAAAATTTCTATTTTAGCATAGAGAGAGATCAAGACTCATAAGACATGACTACTTTCTATGTGACATTATGCCACAATTAAATTATGAATCAAATCTATTTAATTAAATAATAACATATCATAAGAATAAATTTATTTAATCCATCTGACTCAACCTAGAACACCTCTAGTTTGACTTGCAATAGAATAAGGACATCCTAGTGATGGTAAGTTGACTCAGTGTCATCTCTCAAGGAAAGTCTTTAAGGGCTTCTAATTGTATCGCAGGAAAAACAGTAAAGAAAGCAGTAAAAAGATTGATTATTAAACTAAAACTTGGAATTAAAAACTTAATTAAAAACTTAATCTTAAAATTATCTAGGCATGAAACTATTAAACCCTAGGCAAGAATTAAACGCATAAAAGTAAAAGAACTTAGAAATTAAATACTAACTAGGAATTTAAATACTTGTAATTTAAAAGCTTCTAATCTAATGGGCATAAAACTAAATTGCATAATTTAAAGTGCATAATTTAAATTGCAGAATTTAAAGAAAGCAACTAAAAACAAATAAATAAACTTAATTAAAGAAATATCGTAAATCGTCTCGAGAAGTAATCTGTCACGTAATTACAACTCTAAACGGGAACTAATCTAAAACATGAATTTAAAGAACTATAAACTAAAATAACTAGAACAGAAATCGAAACTAGAACTATGAAAGCAATAAACCTAAACTTTGGTTGCCTAGCGGAAACTAAAGATTAGGGCAAGGGGAATGTCTAACTAAGTGCCGGAGGCAAGAGGATTGATTTTACAATGAAATTTAAGCCCTATTTATAGACCTCAAAATTCCCTAGATCACCATGGAAGTTGCCATGCAAAGCCGGACTCTAAAAGGAATAGAATCGTGCAAAGGAAGGTAAGTCCAGCTGTGACACGCTCAGCAAGTAATCTCCACAATGGCGGAAATGGCGGCTCTCGCCAGCGGAATGGATTCCGCTCTGGCTTTCTCCAGCGGAATGGGTCGCCAGCGGAATGGTGATTTCTCTGGCTATCGCCAGAGGAACGGTGATTTCGCTGTAATGGACTTCTATCCCCTCTGCTTTGACTCTTGACTCCTCTGGTGATTACTTGGCTACACTGGCTTCTTGATTTCGCTGACTCCAGAGAAATGGTGATTTCTCTGGCGTTTGATTCCTCTGCACTTATGATTCCAGCAGCGAAGTGATTTCTCTGGCGCTTCCGCGCTCGCTTCGATTCCTCTGGCGCTTCCTCGCTCGCTTCGATTCCTCTGGCGCTTCCTCGCTCGCTGTTCTGGCAAGCGAGGCTTTGCTTCTCTTACATGCCAGAGTATGCACAAAAACACGATTCTTAGCCCAAACTCTCCAACATTTTCACTCTTCATCTTGAAAACCTAAATCTCCTGCAAGGCATAAAATACACCATAAAACGCACCAATTTCCAGAAGATTTAACTTAAAATATGCACATGCAAACCCCTAAAATTAGAACAATTAGGCATAAATCACCATCCAAACCAACTTCACAAAGTAATAAATTTTCACTCTTTTATTAATGTGTGAAACTCAAACTCGAAAAAAGAAAAGCTAAGAGCGGTTTTTAAAAGAAAAACAAAAGTTTCAACTTTCAACTCTAAGGGGGGTGTATTCAATTAGGATTCTGTAGGATTTTTTTGGATTTTAGAAATCTAGAGGTATTCAATCCAGATTCTTTGAAATCCTTAAAAATCCAGATTTTTGGATTTTAAAAATCTTGTGGTTATTCAATTAGGACTTTTAAGATTCCATCCAAATCTAGTGATATTGAAAATTCCACTGACTTCTAAGGATTCTAATTATTGATAGACTTTTTAGGATTTCAAATACCCTAGTATAAATAAAAAATACATGCAGAAATCTCTTCTCCTCTCACAAGATTTTGACGTATTGTTTCCCTCACAGAAGAAGATGAAACATCAGCAGCGAAAAAATACGAATTGACCACGCCTTCAATTTTCTCCTCCGGTTCTCTAATAACGATGGTACATATTTATTTTTTTGCTCTAGATTGTCGATTGAAGATGCTGTTATTATTCTAGGATCTTGAAGTTGTAATAAGTTTTCTAGGTAAATATTGAATTGAGAGGTAAGTATTCATTGCAAACCAAAACTGTGTAAAAAATCATAATTGTGATTGCAAGATACCAATGACGATAGAGGAGTTTATTTAACATATTGATGGCATCGTAGGACTTTAGATTTGGGATTGATTTTAGGGGTCTTTCTGCTTCTATCTCATTATTCTCTAATATTTTATTTTATCTAAGTGAAAAAAAATGGTGATTTGCTTAACTATATTGACGAGGGATTAAAAAAAAAAGTAGAGATGAACAAGTGCAGAAGTGGGGCTGAATATTTTCGGGATCACTAGATTTATAGATATGTATTTAAAATTAAAAACTTATTAAGAGGTATGGCTTGCTAATGTGCGTGTGATTAAGAGGTATGACTTGCTAAAATTGTTTGAAAAGCTACAAAACATTTGATTACAGTAACTCGGTTTGATATTGAAAGATATGAAGCTAATTAATATAAATTGAAAAAATGGACGCTGAGAGTGTAGCTGCTTCAATGTTATGTTATTGTAACAGAAGCTAACTCATTCATTTGTTTTTTATCTTGGTTTTCTATAAATTGTTTAATTTTTTTAAATAGTGACATATATTGTACTTTTAGGTAAATATTTTCTCGTGAATTGTGAATTTGCTATTTGACGTCAATTTTTAGCTCTATTACGTGGTATTCGATATCATCTTAAAGATTTTGATGGTCAAGGTCGTCACCCAAGAAATGCAAGTGAGTTATTCGATCTCCGTCGTGCATTATTGAGAAATGTGATGGAGAGAATCTTTGGTATCTTTAAATCACGATTCACAATTTTCAAAAACGCACCTCCATTTCCATTTCAAACACAAGCAGAGTTAATATTAGCTTGTGCTGGATTACACAACTTTCTTTGGAAAGAATGTCGTTCAGATGAATTTCCAATTGAATATGAAGAAGATCAAGCTTCACCACATCTTAACATGGAAGATGAAAATCTTGAATTGCTTTCTCAAAGCCAAGTGCAACAAAGAACGGAAGCTGGTGCATGGAGAGCGAGTATTGCTGATGTTATGTGGGAAGCGAGGCCAAGGTACAATGATGATGTATTTCTTTAATTACATTTACATTTTTGGTACACTCGTGTTTTGCATTTTTCATTGTTGTTTTAAAAAATGAAATATGAATTATAAAATTTGGATCATTGCGTGAGATATCTTTATATCAAATTTGCATTTATCATGTCATATATTTTAAAATAGTCATTTTTATTAGGGTTAATAGCCGAAAAATACACGAACTATCACCGAATTTGCATATTGCATATCACCTTCAAAAATAGCCCCAGAATACACCACCTTTTAATTTAATCACAAATTGCACCCGCGTTGACTAACACCTTGATCGGTGGTGACGTGGCTGTCGGATTTTGTTGACGTGGACGATTTTCTGATGTAGTAAAACGATGTCGTTTTGTCAAGCTCTTTTAAATTAAAAAAAAAATCAAAAATTGGAAAAATCATTTTGTTCCAATTTTTCCAGTTTCCGGCGAGGAGGCCAGTTTCATTTTCCAGGCGATTTCAATGTTAGGGGAATTGCCCAAATCAGATTTCTATCTGAATCACCCACACCAATGAATATCTCCATCGGGCCTTAGTAAATTTTCAAGCTAGGGCACATCAGCCATTCTCGATCGACCAGAAGAAAATTCACCACCGTCTCTCTCTCATTGTTCCGAAGATTGGCAATTTTCCTTGATTTTCGTTCAATTTTCCACGAGATTCGAGGTGGGCTGGGGATGAGGAGAGAGGGCAGGGAGAGGATGAAGGCTGCGAATCGCGCCGCCTAGGGGAGACGATGGAGCAATTGAGGGAAACATCTCCACCAGTATCACCATCTTCACAGAGATAAGAAAAATGAAGCCCTCCAAATCCGAAAATCCCTAGATCTGAAAAGTGAGAGAAAAAGCGTGGTGGCTGGAAGATGGCGGTGGTTTGTTGTTGCAGAGAAGAAGGCGGCGAATTTTGGAGAGGGGGTGGAGACGAGCTATAGGAGGTCGGGGCGGGGTTGTTGATGGTGAGAATCGGGGTTGTTCATCATCTCTGGTGAAAAGCAGCACAGCCGAAGCGTCCGCCACTCTGCAATTGACGGAGAAACGATTGCTCCGGTCGAGTTTCGACGATTTGGAGAGCTGATTCAGCGAACTCGCCTTCGTCTCGTCGTTGGGCTCAGGCTTGTCGCATTTCGACGATTTCCTGAAACATAACATGAAGACCTTAAACTTGGGAGCTGATTGGAGGATAGTCACCGGCCACACTGGCTTCGAATTCGAGAAATGGTTGTGACTGGAGGAGGTGCAAGAAAGGCGATTGACATTTTTTTTTATTTTAAAATTTTTCTCTTTATTGAAATGATGTCGTTTTGTCCGTGTGGCTTGTCAGCGTGTAAAAAAAGCCACAAGTAATGCCATGTCATCGCCGGTCAAACTTAAGAGCTGTCGGAATTTTCGCCGTGTGCAATTTACAATTAAATTAAAAGGTGGTGTATTCTGGGGCTATTTTTGAAGGTGATGTGCAATATGCAAATTCGGTGATAGTTCATGTATTTTTCGGGTATTAACCTTTTTTATTATAAGAATCTAATAAAGTCTATAAAAATAATTTAATAGAATCTACTAGACTCTATATAGAATGAAATTAGTAAAATTCAGAAGAATCATAAATTTTAAAATATTTATGAAAATCCTGTAGAATCCTAAAAGTGAATACACCCGTGACTCGTGAGACTCCCTTCTTGCGGTCAAGTCGACTAAGATGTATTAGTATTTTTTGTTCCTCCTCAGCTAGTGAAGTGTAAAATATCCATTCATTCATTCCTTGTTTCATTGAGCGGCTTTTCCGAGGACGAAACAAAGATGTCAACGCTTCAGATTACAAATCTCCCGCCCTCTGCAGCTTCTCCCTCTGTTTCCCCTTCTTCTTTCCCGTTATTTTTGGGTGCAACTTTGGGGCTCCCCACTAAATTCCGCCCCTCATTTGCTTTGACCACCGTATACAATAATCGAAAGATCGATTCTTTGAAGAACCCTAGATTCTCTAGAATCAGTTGCTCTGCAGGGGTAAGTGTGGCTCATGATTAGTTGTTTGTTTGGAGATTTGATATTTTATATGATTTTCGTGTTGAATGATTGAGTGGCAGGGCACAGACACACAAGTAGTGGTCAAAGAGAAGAGTGTATCTGTTATTCTGCTTGCAGGAGGAAAGGGCAAAAGAATGGGTGTGAGTCATCATTCATATCTCCACTAATATTTCTCAAAATTTTGGTTTGAATAACTCTGATTTTTTAGTATTTGTTTGTCAAAATTGTAATTTTTGATGCATTCATCTATAAAATTTCTTGAGTGCTTCTTCTATGGGACATTGGCAATTGATCATATTTTAATGAATGGTTGTGTGCAACAAAAGTGTTCCTGAACTTTTGAAACCATGATTTTATGCAGTACAAAAGTCGTCAAGGAATCAAAACTTCGTTTTTGGCTTCTTATCTGAATGAGATTTGTTAGACTTTGAATCTGTCTCGCCTTTTATTCTTTGTGCTTCTTTTTGTTCGTTTCGCCTTTTTATCTTCTTCTGAGGGATATTCATCACATGGTTGATTGTAGTCTGTGTTGTTTGATTCATAGGCAAGCATGCCTAAGCAGTATCTTCCACTTCTTGGCCAGCCGATTGCTTTATACAGGTGAGTGCAAGAATTAAACAACTTTTCTGTAAATGCTTTTGGTCATGCCAAACGATGTAACTACAGTATTATATATCGTGCAGTTTCTACACTTTCTCGAAGATGCCCGAGGTGAAGGAAATTATTGTAGTATGTGATCCTTCATATCAAGACATTTTTGAAGGTCTGGATATGTTGTCTACGTAGTACCTAAAACAATTACTTAATTCAAGAAGTAATCAAATAATGAAAATGCTTCCCTGTATATGCGGTATGCTCTGAAAAAGGCTTAGTTGCTACCTCTTCTATAACACAATAAAATACTTGCTTCCATGGTGTTAGATGCCAGAGACAATATTCACATTGACCTGAAATTTGCATTGCCTGGGAAAGAGAGGCAAGATTCTGTATACAGTGGATTAGAGGTAATCTACATGTCAGTTGTTTGAATTTATTTAACTTGACAATGTAGAACTTGTCCCTTGTGTACATTTTCCCCTTTCCTCATCAATCGTCACAAGATGGATGCTTTATTGATTAAGTTACCATGTTACCGGTTACTGGATTACCTTTTTATTTGAAGTTTCCAAATTGCCTACCGTACTCTTTGATTTATATAACTAAGATCTTCCACAAGTTCCTTAAGTTGGATAAGAGTATGATGCCTTAGGGACACTCTTTCCAGAACGGAGATTCTGAATAAAAACTTATTAATTTCAGAAGGGTTAATAGTGATTTATGGCCTGACCTTTCATGCTTTTTCGATTTGTAACCTTAACTTTAGACTATTTTTTAAATGACCTGAACTTAGTGAATTTGGTTAATTTTTAGCCCACCATAAAATTTCTGGCACCTGATTTCTGAGTTGGCTCACTCGAAGTGTGAGCTGGAATTACATGTTTCACCTCAGATAGAAATGTCATCGTTTCTGACATGAACAAGAACAAATTTCAAAAAAAAAATATGTGACCAATTGCTCTGCAAGCTTCGCTCCACATCCCAAACATGACTGCCATTTATTCGAAGATCAAATACCCTTCCACCAGAGTCATGGAGTTAAGACAATACTTCTACACCAAATTTAAGTTAGTGGTGCACGGAGGGAATGAAAAATTGGAGAGACAGAACTGGCCGGGAGAAGTAGAGTTGAAGGATTTGGAAATGGGGGGAGGTGAATATGCAAAAGGAATTGGCACAGGCACATCCTCCAAATGCATTTCACATGTCAATAATGCAAAGATTGAGTGCTACAAACCCTCTAAGATTCATTATAGATAATGCAACAAGAGTTGCCTCTCCCTCTCCAACTCACCTGCCGCTACGCCCTTCTCTGGATCAGCTGCCACCTCGTGGATCATCTTCGCCTCCTCCCATGGGGCTGCCACAGCCTTGGTCTCCACCTGCCCAACATGTAAATCATCTCTAGAAATTGAATAATCTCTCGGTTGTATGAGATTATTTCCCTTGTGTTGTGTTTGCGCACCAACAATCGATCAATCGGTGGTGACATTGAATTCTATCATACACAAACAAGATTTATCTGTTTGTGTTCACTGTGCACATGGTTGGAGCTGTTGGGCTAGTGTGATTCTTGTAGAGAAGAAATTGAGAACCAGAGCAAATTAGGGTTCTTAAATAAAAAAAAGGAATGTTTTTTAGGTGAAGATAACTTAGACAAGAAACGATGTTGTTTCTGTCTGAGGTGGAACATGAACTTCCACCTCATTTTACGGGTGAGCCAGCTCAGGTATCCATCCAGCCCTGGAATTTTTGATGCGGGCTAAAAATAATCATATTCACTAAGTTCAGGCTATTTAAAAAATAATTGAAGTTGAGGTTACAAATCAAAAAAGCGCCAAAGTTCAGACATAAAGCACTTTCAGAATCAGCACTACACTGGAAATTTCTCCTTGTATGTTGAATTAGTGCTTGATCTGCAATGTCTGCACTAAACCCCCCCACTTAAAAAGACATTATTAAAATTATCCCTAATCTAATTATGTGGAACTATTTGGAACAGAGCCCATATATTTTATAACTCTACTAAAACTGAGGATTTTGTTTCAGGAAATTGATTTAAATTCCGAACTAGTCTGCATACATGATTCTGCAAGACCTCTTGTGTTAACTTCAGATGTCACAAAGGTATGGCTACATCTTATGGTTTATCTCGATCTTCCTCATTTGTGTGTAATTTTCATTCTCTTAGATGAGAAAATGTACAAAAATCTATTTACATATCCAATTAGCATTAGGTTTTCTTCATCCTATATGCTGTCTAAGTTGTTCAAGAAGCCAGTTTAAAGCATGGAATTTCAGAATTGTGTTATCTGTACATGTTTGAGAGTGGTGTATGCTGAGGTGAACAAAACTGTTACGTTCCTGTGTGATGCTACTTATCCATATCCTAGTTGAAGAGAGTTATAAGGAATTATGGAAACATTAAATTCTTTGACTTTTTACAGTTGTACCATTGATTCTTGTCACTAAATCCTCGGTTTTTTGCTTTAACAATGCAGATGATAGCTATGTATGTGCAGGTTAAATTTTGCTTCCGTTCATTCAATAGATGATGCATCTGACAATAAACTTAATTTTTGTCGTGGTGCTTGATTGTCAGAACTTGACAATCAATTTAAGATTTTGTACGATTACCTTTTTATTAGTTTGTTTAATCAATGCATAATGACTCCAGATAGTGTTAGGGTTTAGGGTTATAAGTATAATAACCATAGTTACGGTATTCGTTACCAGGTTCTGAAGGATGGCAAGCGAATTGGGGCAGCTGTGTTGGGTGTTCCTGCTAAGGCTACAATCAAGGAGGTGGGCATTTTAATTCTGCCTCCCTGATACCTATGCTTAATGAAATTAGAACCCTTCAATATAATTTGTCGTTTTCAAGCTCATGTTTTCCCAATGCATTAAATTAAGAAATCAATAGTTGCTCATGGTTGGTTATTTATTTCTAATAGAATTTACACGGAGATTTGTTTTCTCGATAGTCTTAGCTCTTAGAAGTTTGACCTAAAGAGTTTCTACTCCTTTATTTTAGGCTCGACTATGGTGAAGGTTTTATCCTTTCTAATTGTATTTACTATACCAACTAAAAAGATGTTCAATTAGTATGGTAGCTAGATATTCAACTTCACCAGGAGACAATCATTGATATCAATGGAACAAGGATACTTGATTGGAGGGTTTTTCAAGATTATTTATAGTGTCAGGTCCACTATCAGATATTATATGTGTAAAACATATTACTGATTCCAACATTTTTTGTATATAAATATGAAGGAAACATGCTCTATTTGACTCTCGAGAAGTCTATATTTTGGTTAATTGGACTGTAGTCACCAGTTATTTTGCTTTCATGGCTGCCTGATATTTTTGTCAAGCATGATCTCTTAACATTAGGACAAGAGAATGATAATTAGACTTGTTTTTCTCTCTTTTCTGTTGTTGGTTTTCACTTGTACTGTCTCCATCTGCTTTGCTATTCAAATATGGATGGTATTTGTCCCGTCTTAGTATAGTACAACCTTGGAAAGATTTTGAGTGAAAGTAAAAATCAGGAATGACTACAGATAAAGGATTGTGGCCATTGTTGGTTGCTTCTTCTACCAAATGTAAAATGTTTGTATCCTATAATCAGTTGCTAAGATTCAATGATGTGGATTGATTAAAAAAAGTTTTAACAAATTGTACAATAGAAAGACAGATTTTAATCTCAAGTAAATCGTGTTGCTTTTGCATATTCTGAAGAAGAATATTTTTACGTTTCCCCTCGTTTGACTGATTCAGGCAAATAGTGAGTCTTTTGTGGTAAAAACACTGGACAGGAAGACGCTATGGGAAATGCAAACCCCACAGGTTCATAGCCTTGCATTAAAACATCATTCGAGCATGTGCAGAACATGGATTTTCTAAACTATTCTACATGTCTTTTTGTGTACAGGTTATCGAGCCAGACTTGCTTAAGAAAGGTTTCGAATATGTCAATAGGTGATTCTTTATCCTCGCTAAACTAATCTTCTATATTTCTATTTTATATGAAAATCCGTAAGGGATGTTAAAAATAAAAATAAAGATAAAAGTGAATGGAGATAATTCTAACTAAACCAATACCCAATTTTGTATAGCGATGCTTAAACACAACAGATAAATGTATGAATTGTTTGTCATTGTAAAGATGATTTCTGAATAGGCAAAATCACCCAAACTTGATAGTTTTCTTGGTCTCCTGTGATTTCTGCAGAGAAGGTCTCGAAGTTACCGATGACGTCTCGATAGTGGAGCACCTTAAACATCCGGTGTACATTACTGAGGGATCTTACACCAACATCAAGGTTTATGTTTAATTTTGTTTGAAATCTTTCTAACACTCATCTGCCTTTGGATCAATGAGCAAACCATAATCTCTGAAAGAGAAACTAATATGAATGACGTTGCAGGTTACGACCCCAGACGATTTATTGCTTGCTGAGAGAATATTGAACCCTGAAGATTAAGATTCTTACGGTGATTCCTTCGTTGGAGGTTAAATCATTTTTTTGCTATGTCAATGCTCTTGAGGTCATTACTAATAAATGCTACACATCTTGTTGTAAGGACAATCGTCGGTCGCAATTTTGGAAGAATAAAAATATGCATATAATTCACTAGGGTGAATTATATATAGTATCACTTATTGTCTCAACTGCAAATCAGCGAAAATGTTCCTACGTAACCATAGTTGCAAACAAAGTATTCAGCATTTAAAATAAAAATCAGATTTGTGTTCTAACAATTATTTTTTGGCGTTTGAAAGATGACGTGTCTTATTAGAAAGCACAATGAGGTGGATTTGTATATTTGATTTTTGATTTTTATACTTCCCCCGTTCCATTACAAATATTTCACTTTCTATAATGAGATGTTCTATTATAAATGTCAAATTATTTTTTTGGCAACATATTTTCTCTCTATACCTAATATTTAAATAATTTTCATCAATTTACTTTATTTACTAATTACACATTTTTTTAATTTTGTGCCCAAAGTAATGAGACATTTGTAATAGAACAAATGGAGTATACATGTTTCATATACAAAACGATGTCGTTTATAAGGGGATTAAGTTTATAATTTTTTTTTATTTTTTATTTTAATTATAAGACATCCACATTAAATTTTTAGGTCAAGTTAGATATGCCACATGTGTTACAGACCAAATGTGATGAGATATGCGAATGAATTTTGAAATGTTGAATATTCAAATTCCAAGGTTGATATTAATTTATTCAAATTTACCGTGTAAAAACATAACAAATAAGCCAATATAAATCTACGAATAAGATTTATCCATGCATTACAATCTAATGAAAATTTCACCATATTAATTGAATACGCTATTTGTGTATTACAATCAACTATTCGTAGATTTATATAGGGTTGGGTTTCGATAGTACCGTGTCCTTAGTTAGTATGTAATACCAAATCTAGACCATTAGATTAATAAAATCGGCTTAATAGGATGTTGCCACGTGTTTTTACGCGGACCCTGCTCTGGTTTGACGGGTCGACCTGTTTCATTTTTTTTAGTTAACTTGCAAGGGGTAGCGGTTTATTTCACGACATAGTAAATGATTGGATGTTCACTGTAAAAATTAATTACACCGTCAACCCTCTTCATTTTTATCCATTTTCATCGGGATACAAACAGTTTCTTGTCGAGATTCCAATTTTCTTCTCCGTCTCCCAATTTCTTCTTATTCTCTCACCGATTTTCTCTACATTTATCTACAATGACGTTGTGAATAAAAAAACCAGCAAAGAAGATATCATCTAAGCATGTTGATGGTTAGTTAATAGAGTTTCATCTACTAGGTTTTTCCATTTACTTCGGCATAATTATGCATTTAAGATTTTATACATGTAAATCACACAAAAAGCGTAGATCAACTAATTTCAGAGTTCAAAGAAGCATAACTTTGTTATTTATCCGATCAGGAAACCCTAATTTTACTATTTATGAAATCGAATAAAAAGAACACCCTCGTCGGGTGTCATTCATTGTCCCCGAGTTGCTGCGTCAATTAGTGGTGCCAAGGGCTAACCGGAACCGGCGGTTCGGCCCTGAACCGGCCCGCCGGTCAACGGTCCGGGCCCGGACCGTTGACCGGAGGGCCGGTTCAGGGCTGAACCGCCGGTAGTGCCGGTCCGGTTTAGGTTCACGAGAAAGCTGGCCCGCGGACCGCCGGTTCGGCCCTGAACCGCCGGGCCCGGCGTAGCAGCCAGCTGGGCAGCTGGTGGGTGGGGTGCTCAGCAGACAGCAGGGGGCAGGGGGCTAGGGGGTAGGAGTGATTGAATGAATTTGACCGGCTGAGCTCCCTCTCTCTTCTCTTTTGCTTTCAATTCAAAATTTCAAACATTTCAATTTTCTTTTTTATTTTATTTTGTCAAATTTTCAAAATTATAATTATACTTTTTCCCACATAATTTTATCTAATTCACATTTTCCCCCACCCAATTTTATCTATAAATACCCCCTTCTTCCACCTTCAAAATCACTCCATTGTATTAACAATTCTACACTCTCCTCTCTTCTACTTCTAATTCTCCTCCATTCTTTATGTGCTATTGCTCTTGTTAAATTGCTCTTGCTCTATAATTCTTTAGCTATTCTCTTGCTTATTCAATTGCTTTACTTTATTGTTCTTGCTTTACATTATACTCCCTCCGTCCACGAAATGAGTACCCATATTTCCTTTTTCGTCCGTCCACGAAATGAGTACCCATTTCCCTTTTTGGCAAGTGTACCCCACACATCTCTTTAATTAATACACTCAAAAAAGTGGGACCCTTAAACTATTCACACTATACTCCATACATTTCTTAAAACCCGTGCCGTCCACAAATGGGTACTCATTTCGTGGACGGAGGGAGTATTACTACTAGTACTACTACTAAGTACTAAATATTATACTATACTATATATTTCAATTACACTATCACTACACTCACTTGCTCATTTATTTTATTGTTCTTGCTTTACATTATATTACTACTAGTACTACTACTAAGTACTAAATACTATACTATACTATATATTTCAATTACACTATCACTACACTCACTTGCTCATTTACTTTATTGTTCTTGCTTTACATTATATTACTACTAGTACTACTACTAAGTACTAAATACTATACTATATTATATATTTCAATTACACTATCACTACACTCACTTGCTCATTTTCTTTATTGTTCTTGCTTATTATTCTCTAACCTCTATTATCTATATTATCTTCTGTACTTGTTTATTTGTTATCATGTCTCATGGTCGTGGTAACCATGGCAAGTCTATCAATGTCGACCCCGAAGAAGATATTGATAGCACTCCCACTTCTCACGAGTTTACTCAAAATGTTCAAGTTCCATCATCATCCTCTAGGAGAAGGGTGAAAATGCCAGTTGAACGAGGACCTTTTGGCGCACGCCGGGAGGCTGCCGATTTGGCGGGTGAAGCATATGCTAGACAACTTCAAGAAGCGGAGGATGAAGAATATGCACGTACTTTGCATAACGAAGAGGCGAAGGAGGAAGCTGAGCAAGCATGTCACAACGTTGAGGAGGAAATCCCTCCCACTAGAGGTAAGGGCAAGGGTAAGAGTAAATTACTTTCTTCTAATATTTTCACTAAACATTTTAGGAGGGAACCCGCTCCTAAAAATCCAAATGATGGTCCAAATGCTCCCGAGAGGTTCATTGCCTATTGCAACTATTGCAACGCTACTTATCAATGGAAAGCGGGAGGGGGTTATGGCACCCTCGCAAGGCACATGGAGAAACAACACACTGTCGAGTATGGAATCCATACAACTCAAACTCAACTACATCCCGAAGCTTTCCAACGCCAAGGTAATGAACAAGGTAATGTTTTATGGAAATTTGATCAACTAAATGCTCGAGATTACATGGCTCGTTATGTTTCAATGGAGCATTTGCCTTTTAGACATGCCGATAAATTTACTTTTGAACATACTATGAAAAATGCTTATAATCCGGCCGCCAAAAAAATTGGTCGAACTTCTATGTGCAAAAGTATTCGGCGACAAGCCGAAGAAAGAAAACGCGATTTACGAAAATATTTTAAGAATTTAAATCAAAATTTTTCTATATGTTCCGACATATGGATTGATTCTTTCCAAAGATATTCTTATATGGGTATTACTTGTCATTGGGTTGACGAATGTTGGTTAATTCAAAAACGTTTAATTGCATTTAGAGATTTTAATGAAATACATAATGCTACTAATATTGCTCAATTGATTATTTCTGTTTTAAATGAGTATCGCATTTTAAACAAGATATTTTCTGTTGGATTTGATAATGCATCCGCCAACACCGCCTCCATTCCCGAGTAAGTTGCCGCGTACGCACCCTCATTTGAAGGTAGGTATATTCATGCTCGTTGTATTTGTCATATTTTAAATAGATGTGTACAAGATGCTTATTCTCTTAGTAATAATGCTGTTGATCTCATTAGACAAGCCGTTAATATGTTGCATAGAAAAGCCGCTATTGGCAAAAAATGGCAAAAATATTGTCGTCACAAAAAAATTCGATATACAAATTTTGTTAATGATGTTTCTACACATTGGAATTCTACATTTGGCATGCTTGCATCTACCATGGAACATGTTGAACATTTATGTGATTTTTTAGAGCAACTCCCGAGGCTAACTTGCTTTTATTGCCCTCTTATTGGAAACAATGTGGTAGTTTATTTCAACTTTTAAAGGTTTTTCAAAATGCTACTACGGATTTATCCGGTGTTTATTATTGTACTAGTATTAAAGTTTTAGAACATTGCATGTTTATTGGTATTGCTTTAAATGATTGTTATAAAAAAATGATTTGAAGGATGTATCATATCAAATGATCATTAAGTGGCTTAAATATTTTCTTGAAATTCCCGATGTTTTTTTAATTGCTAAGATTTTAGATCCTACAATGAAAATTAGCGGTGTTTATCGTCTGTTAGAAATTTATTATGGTACCTTTAGAGATATTTATGAGTCAAGATTAAGAAATAATGAAATGCTAGAATGGTACCTTCCAAACTTAGATGATATTAAACATAGAATAGATAACACACTTAGAGCTTTGTTTAATGACTATGAACAAAAATATATGCTTGCAAACCCCTCATACTCTTCAAGTGGCACTACTAGTTCACAAGGTCAATATGGCTCCTCCACCTTAGGAAGTAGTTTTGATCAAAACGAATGGGCTCAAGCCGCTTATTCATTTATGAATACACAAAGGAGCTATACTACTAACGAGCTAGATATATATTTGTCTAGTACATTTGCTTTCAAAAATGTAGGTGGTATACAATTTGACGTCTTGAGATGGTGGTCCACGCATGAGAGGGAATATCCCATACTCGCCACCATGGCCAAGGAGTTATTCGCGGTCCCGGCCTCCACGGTCTCCGTCGAGCAAGCATTTAGCGTTGGTGGGCTTGTCTTGGACGAAAGAAGAAGCAACATGGATCCTCGAAACATGGAGGCCACCATGTTGCTTGATGATTGGTCCAAAGCCGAGTTGCGACAACAAGAGAATGAATGGGATCAAGTCGACGAGAGCCCAAACGATGAATTCACCGAGTCCGAATGATCCGAGCCCGACGAAGACTACGATTAGGTAAGTTAAGGTAAAAGAACTACGTGGGCTTTGATTCTTCATTATTCAATGAAGATACGTAGGCCACTCAATTTTAATATTTATATTAAAATTGAGCTCAAGCCCTTAATTTTTTTTCCCCTGTTAGACAACTCTCTTTCGGAATTTATTGTAAACTTGTAATGAATTAGTTATTTAGTTAGTGTTAGTTTGTTTACTTATTCAATTTTGAAGATTGTAATTTGTATCCTTATAATATTTTTTGTATACATAGAATAAATTCAATTTTTATGCATTATTTTGATTGTCAATGTGTTAGAATTATTGTACTTTTATTGTATTTCAATTTTCAACACAAGTCATTTAATAAATAAAAAAAAAAACACAAGCATTACTTAAGAATTAAGATGACATAACAAAATATTATGTTAAAAATATATTAATTGTCATGTTTATAAAATATAAATTTTCAACAAGTCATTTAATTTAAAAATATGACATAAAAGATATTACATGTTTATATTTTCGATTTCAACACATGTTTATATTTTATATTGTAAGTTGAATTAAAATTTTGAAATTTCATCACAAATCATTTAATTTCATAAAATATACATTTCAACACAAGTAATATAATTTAAAAATATGACATAAAAACTATTACATGTTTATATTTTTTCGATTTCAACACATGTTTATACTTTATATTTAAAATTGAATTAAAATTTGGAAATTTCATCACAAATTCACAATCATTTAATTTCATAAAATATAAATTTTCAACACAAGTCATTTAATTTTAAAATATGACAGAAAACATTTAATTGCGTAAAAGGAAAAAAAAAATGACATAAATCATTTAATTTCATCACAATCATTAAATTTTCTACACAAATCATTTATATTATATATTATAAGATTTAAGTTGAATTCGAATTTTAAAATTTCATCACGAATCATTTAATTTCATAAAAAAGAATACAAAAAAAAATTAAAAAAAAAGGAAAAAGCCCGGAACCGCCGGTTTTCGGCCCTTGAACCGCCGGTTCAGGGTCAGAAAACCGGCCCTTTACATTTCATCCGGGCCGGTTCAGGTTCGCCGGATTCCCGACCCTGAACCGCCGGTTCGGGCCCGGAACCGGCGGCAACACTAGCGTCAATCACACGTTGGGGTTTAGGGATTCGTTCGCCTAGATCATTTCGTGGATTAGATTTAGAGGTTTTGGGATATCCATCTTTTATCTTCGTTAATCTTTATTTACCCAGTTTCGTTCTTAAATCTTCCACATAGCGTGTTTGTTTGTGAACGGTCCGGCAAGGTTAATACCATTACTGGCGAGGTTCATATCAGAGTGTGAGTTAAGTTTTCAAGAATTGAAGACGAGACTTATTACTGCCCCGGTGCTAGCTATACCAAGGGTAGATAACGAGTATGCTGTCTATATGGATGCATTGAAAAAGAGTCTAAGATGTGTATTTATGCAAGATGGAAGAGTGCTAGCTTATGCTTCACGACAATTCAGAACGCGCGAGATGAGTTATCCGACATATGATTTAGAATTAGCAGCGGGAGTTCACGCTTGGAAAATCCAGAGACACCATTTCTACAGAGTACGGTGCGAGATATATACAAATCATAAGAGTCTCAAATATTTTTTTTGAGCAAAAAGATTATAATAAGTGACAGAGAAGATGGTCAAGTTAGTAAAATATTATGATCTAGAATAAATTACCACCTTGAGAAGGCCAATGTCGTAGCTGATGCGTTGAGTAGAAAGAATCAGTACAGTTAGGATTTCTCCTTAACCAAGATAAGGACCTGATCAGAGAATTCGAGTGGATGAACTTGGAGGTAGTAATATCGCCTCAAACGACGGAGATTATAATTGTTATGCTGAGCATCTCACCTAAATTGCGATTAAAGATTATCACAACGCAATGAGAGGATGAGAAGTTTGAGGAGATGCGATCGAAGATTCGAACCGAGAAGGTAGAATGTTACAAAGAAGCTTACGTGTACCTGATAGGGAAGATTATGTGTACCTGATAGGGAAGAGTTGAAGAATGAAATTATGAGCGAAGCTTATGATGCACCCTATACCGTACATCGACGAAGCACAATTAGAAAACGTTCTCATGAGAAGATATGAAGCGAAAAATAACGTCTTTAGTAGAAAGATGTTTGACGTATCAACAAGTGAATAAAAAGATGTTTGACGTATCAACAAGTGAAGGCGTTGTATCAACTACCTTATGGCAATTTACGTTCGCTAGAGATTTCAGAATGAAAGTGAGATCACATAGCTATAGACTTTGTCACCGGATTGCCAAAGTCGAGAAGTGGAAATACAGCTACTTGGGTAATTATTAATAGACTGACAAAGATAGACTTAGGAAGAGTGCATTTTTCATACCGATTTCAATTACCTATGGATCTGACAAGCTAGCTCAGATCTACGTTCACAAGATAGTGCGATGACATTGAGTATCAATGACGATTTCATCTGATAGAGATTCCAAATGAGTATGCAGAAGGAGTTAGGTACTAAATTGAATTTTAGTACAGTCTTTCATTCGTAGATAGAGAAATCGATAGTCCAAGAGGACTAAACAAGTTCTGGAAATTATGATCCGAACTATTGTGTTAGATAGAGAGAACCAATGGGAGCAAGTTTTGCCTCTAATTAAGTTTGCATATTTGATAGTTTTCGATCAACTATCAATATGAACCCATATAAAATCCTCTACAGAATGAAGTGCAGATCCTCGCTTGATTAGAATGAAGTTATAGAGAGAAAGTTACTTAGACCCGAAGTGGTAGAAGAGATGATCACTACTGTTCGACATATTCGACAAAGAATCAAAGAAGCATGAGACCACCAAAAATCTTGCGTGGATACCAGAAGGACGAAGATTCAATTCGATGTGGGAGATAAAAGTCTTTCTGAAAGTTTTCCCATCTCGAGGAGTGCATCGATTTGGAGTCAAAGGAAAGCTCAAACCGAGATACATAGAACTGTAAGGTATACTAGAGAAACTAGGCCCTGTTGCCTACAGACTTGCGTTGCCTTCGAGCCTTGCGAACGACCACGACGTTTTACACGTGTCTCAACTAAGAAAATACGTGTCTGATCCAAAACACGTCATTCACCAAGAAGAAGTATCCCTTGAACCAGACTTGAGCTATGAGAAGAGACCAGAAGTTATTCTGGACAGGAAGATACAACAATTGCGAAATAAATCAATTGCTTTGGTGAAGATCCAATGGAAACATCATGGCCAAGAAGAAGCAACTTGGGAACTTGAGAAAAAGATGAAAGAGAAGTACTTTGAGTTTTTTTTTTCCGAAGCTGAGTAACTCCAATTTCGGGACGATTTTTTTTAAGGGGGGTAGGATGTAACACCCCGTATTTTTACCCTATGATTGATAGGATTGAGACACTTTTATGAGTACTG
Source organism: Salvia miltiorrhiza (assembly GCF_028751815.1). Taxonomy (NCBI): domain Eukaryota; kingdom Viridiplantae; phylum Streptophyta; class Magnoliopsida; order Lamiales; family Lamiaceae; genus Salvia; species Salvia miltiorrhiza. Next base: position 1,742,071 of record NW_026651458.1, on the reverse strand, counting down.
AGTTTTTAGCAGCTCTGGAAACTGAGCAGTCTCTGCTCTGGTACCAGAGCTGAATCTGCTCTAGTTCCCGAGCTAAATCTGCTCTGGCATCCGAGTTATCTCTGCTCTGATAGCAGAGCTGAAATTCGAGTTGTCTCTGCTCTGGTAGCAGAGCTGAAATCTGAGTTATCTCTGCTCTGGTAGCAGAGCTGAAGCCGAGTTGTCTCTGCTCTGGTAGCAGAGCTGAAACCGAGTTGTCTCTGCTCTGGTAGTAGAGCTGAAGCTGAGTTGTCTCTGCTCTGGTAGCAGAGCTGAAAGCCGAGTTGTCTCTGCTCTGGTAGTAGAGCTGAAGTCGAGCTGTCTCTGCTCTGGACCCAGAACTGAATCAGAGTTGATTCTGCTCTGGCGTCCGGGCTGTCTCTGCTCTGGACCCAGAGCTGAATCAGAGTCGATTCTGCTCTGGAGTCCGAGATGTCTCTGCTCTGGTCCCAGAGCTGAACCAGAGCTGAAGTTGCTTTGGTATCCGAGATGTTTTTGGTCTGTTCCCAGAGCTAAACCAGAGCTGAAGTTGCTCTGCTATCTGAGATGTTTTTGCTTTGTTCCCAGAGCTGAACTAGAGCTGATGCTGCTCTGTCTACCGAGCTCATCCTGCTCTGGCGTCCGAGCTGAAGCTGCTCTGTCTGCCGAGCTTTCACAGCTCTGGCCACCAAGACTAGTGTGCGAGACTGACTTTAGAGAGGAGAGTCAATGCAAATGGATAAGATATTAGATTAAACTATAATATTTTTGTTTTACTTGGAGGCTAAGTTTACCACTTAATTAAAGCATGTAAGTCTTCATTCGTCCCCCCATAGTAGCCGGCACGCTCTCTCTCTTCTCTCCCAACCTTCGTCATCTCCGCCATTGTTGAGGAAGGAGAAGTTGCACAAGCTACTTCTACACCATAATCACCTTTTAGATCATGCTAAAAACATCCATAAATCCTTACAACAAAAGCTGGGTTAAGAGTTTGAGCTTGGAGTCGAGAAGATGAAGCTCTATTTTTCTCCACAAAAATCATAAGAGTAAGCTTCTAATCACATGAATCTACTTATGGCTGAGCTATATAAGCATGAATATGGATGATTAAAGCATGAAAACAACTTCTCCTTCAAGTTTGTAATTCTAAAAAATTTAGGGTTGGAAGCCTTAAAAAATTTTATCTTCTAATCTTTAAGTGAGGCCATATTTATGCTATTGGGAGTCTATTTAATCATCTTTTATATGCAAAGCATGAATTTATTTTGATATATGAATTTTTGAAGGTGTTAGTTTATATGATTTTGGGAAGTATGAAGTTCATGGATGGATTGATAATTTGATTATGGGTATGAGCTTGTGAGTTTGTTGGGATGATATTTGATCGACGAAAATGATGATTAAGAGGTGATTGATGAAGATTCCAATGAATTAGTTTGATGAGAAATAGGGTATAGTTGGCTATATGCTTAAGTTGGCAAATTGATGAGTTCATGTGACAACTTGGAAAAGCTACTGACTTCATAATTTTCGACGGGATTTTTTATACCCAAAAATCTTAAATGTTTTTTGGTGCGTATATAAAAGTGTTATGAACGTACTTGTAAAATTTCATGTCTTTTCGACATCGTTTACTACCATTTTAAAATGCAAAACACTAACTGCAACTTTCTACCGAAGATTTCGAAGAACAGACCTTAGAGTCACCCTTCTCAATAGTTTCCCCCTAGGTTTTGCTTTCCAAATTTTTATATTAAGGATATGAATATGTTATCTAGCTACCCACAAAATTTCAAGTCATTTCGGAAAGATTTACTATTTTTCAAAATTCAAAACTTCCAGTTGCACAAAACTGCCGAAAATGGTAGGCTGTGGGAGAATGGTCATATCTCTTAAACCACTTGGAGTTTTTCAACCTACTTTTTTTAAATGAAACTACACTCAAAGGGGTTTCCCGTGGTGTGAGTCTCGAACCCAGGAAAGGTCCAAAGAGAAACAATTTATTCTCTTAAGTGAAGGCAGTGCAGAAAGAAAGATTGAATAAGATTTTGATTTTGATTTTGAGATAAGATAGAAGTTAAATATCAATATATGTGGCTTTGTGATAATAAAATGAGTTGTGTATATGATTGCTATGTGCTTTTGGATTGTACATTTATGAGTTGTTCCTTAACAGAGTTTAGACCTAAATTAGGAGATAAGTCGATAGTAAAATAGTGATTCCTTAGAAAGTGTTTACGATATGAGATCGAGTGAGACGGAGTGTAGAAATGAGAAGTGATGGAATATTACTAAGCTAGAATGATATTCTTAGTAAGGAAGTTTCTGAACGATTCCTTTTGTTTTACCCCATGGACTTTATCCGACATTGATGATATCTGAAGATACGAGCAGAGGACGGAAGTGAGTCCACCCCGAGCGCTACGACAGTAAGCTAAGACATCAGGTTGATATTATTTTTACTACGTATATAGAGATCCCCTGCGTATCGTAGGCCTCTTATACGAAATGAAGTAAATGATGTGATTTAACTGTCAATTTCAGTTTGATGAAAATTATTACTGATGATGATGTTTGTGAGTTTGATAAATAATTTGAGATTTATTGATGTTGAACTAATTGACTTGCCAATTTTGATGATGATGAACCTGTATGTCACCCTCTATGATGAGATGAATCCGGATCCTGCCAAAAGAAGGATTGTGTACAAAGAGGTGACCGTGAGCTGTATACCGGGTTGGCCGGTCAGAAATGACTGTAAGCTGACTGTCGGGATGACCGGTTACGGTGCTTGAGAAGGAGGCCTACTTCTCAGTACCTTGACAATGATGAGTTGTAGATGTGGTACATACATGATGAGTATTTTGATAGCGCTATCGTTTATTTATGATGTTTATGATTTAGCTGCTTACACGGGTTCTTTTGAGTAAAATCCCCGTGTATTGCTTATGTGGCAAGTTCAATTTATAGCTCTAAGAGTGAGTTTTCACTGATTTTCGGTATATGTCCGCTGAGTATTTTATACTCAGCCCTGCATGTATTTCTAAACGTGCAGGATAAGCGAGGAGAGAGATTGGACTGGTGCTGGTGGGGATTTTGTTTCGGATGGTTTCTCTTTTACTGTATTCATATTTCTTGCGGTAACATCAAGATGTTGAACTTTAGTTTAGACTTAATCAAGAAATTTACTCTCGGTTATATGTCTTCATACATATAGTCTGTTCGCATTTTGTTGCGATACTCTGTATATACTGAGTCTTTGTGAGTAATTAATTATGGTCTCTTTGTAAATGTTGACGAGAATCCCGATATTTTTGAAGTTATGAAGCCAATAATATTTTTATTGATGATGATGTCATCTTTCTTGATTTTAGCACATTTCAATATTGCTTCCACTCGACGTTCAATCTAGTTTTCTCTTTTTACATTATTAATTTATTTAGTCGTATCGATACCCGGTCTACACTATCACTGGCTAGGCGTCAGGCTGCGACAGATATAGTTCAGAAGGTCAGAGCTGGAGTCTTTCAATTCAATCATCGACAGCCTCTACATACAATTCATAAGTAAGTGGTTCTAACTCCTATGTGTAGCACTTAAATTCATAGGAGCATGTTAGGAATTAATCGTTGTATGGTGAATTATGATATCCAAGAAACGATCCCTTCGGGGCTAAAATCCTTCAATTGGTATCAGAGCCTGGATTGCTTTTCTCGGCTCTGTGAGTTAATTCGCGTACAATTAATAATATGCGTTGAGTTTGGCTTGCTGCTGCTGCTGTTCTTCATGGTCTGTTGATTCGTGGGGTACGTCGTTTTGACGTTGTAATCGTTTTTTTACCACGAGAAAATTTGTGGTTAGATTAGAATTTCAAATTATTTTTTGTTTTTCGGCTGTAATCTGTAATTATGGTAAAACGAGATGAAGACGACGACGATCAGACGAAGAATAGAGAACAGGTTTTTGGAGTGGATGACCGGGCAGGGCTGCGCTGTGTAGTCGAGTGCTTTCGTGCAGGACTGCGCTGTTCCGTGTGCCTCAGGGCTGCTCTGCGCTGACCAGCGCTCTAGAGCAGAGCTGCACTGATCAGCGCTTCGTAGCAGAGCTGTGCTGAGCAGAGCTGCGCTAAGTAGAGCTGTGCTGAGCAGAGCTGTCCTAAGCAGAGCTGCGCTGAGCAGCGCTCCAGAGCAGAGCTTCGCTGAGCAGGGCTGCATTCCCAGACAGGGCTGCGCTCCCAGGCAGAGCTGCGCACTCCCAGGCAGGGCTACTCTGAGCAGAGCTTCCACGGCGGTGCACGTTTTTCGAGGCAAACCCTAGGGGTTCCAAACCCTAGTTTTCAAAGACGGGCCTGATGGAGCAGTTTCGGGCCGAGTTTTCATTTTTTTTTAGTATTTCTTTTCTATTTTAAATGTAATAGATTAGACTGGGGATTCCACGAATGGGTCACGAAGAGCTTTATTTCTTTTATTCTATTCTTTGCATGTCGTGGTGTTAATCCTTTATGCTCTTTGCATGCTGTTTTTGTTCTATGTGTGGCTAGAATCCCTTTTTCCCAGGGTTTAGGGAGTAGACATGATTTGAATTTCTGACTGCTTGATTCAATTAATTGAGATTGTTATTCCTTTTTATGTTCTTGATATAATTGTTTGCTTTATTGCTTGATCACCAATTTAGCATAATCATAGGTTTTAATTTGAGATCGGGAGATGATGATTATTACCTGAAATAAGAACATAGACCACATTTATTTTAATTCTAAAGGGAATTGATAATTGTGAGGGCATTAATCCTAGGAACTTTTAGGAGTTACATGTCAGAAGTGTGATCCAGGGATCGTAGCCTTGCATGTAATTAACGGTTTGTATGCCACGAGAGTGGGTATGAACTAGCTTAGAGATTGCCTTAGGAATCATCTTATTAATTGAGTTGAACATGTTAGTTAGGAGAATCTGTTGAAACCTTTGCCTTGGAAAATCTTCTCTTATCTGTTTCTCTGTTTCGCAGCTTGATTTATTTTGTTTCCTCTTATTTATTTATTTATTTAGTTTTAAAATCAAAACACTTAATTTCGTTTGTCCAGATAGAGTAGAATAATTTAGGATAGGAATTGGTTAATTCAGTCTCTGTGGAATACGACCTTGCTTGCTACTGTACACAAGTGCACCCGTACACTTGCGGCGTGTCAAATAAATTAGCGAACAGTCATCTTATATTTTTATGCGTTTCATATTTGGATGTATTCAACATTCGAAATGAGTATGGTAGGTGAGCTCAATTACTTTCTTGAATTGCTTAAACAAAGCAAGGATAAGATATTCATCAGCCAAAGCAAATATGTCAAGAACCTCGTCTAAAGGTTCGAGCTCGAAAATGCAAAGCATATGCGAACATCGATGGGGAAAACATAAAAAATGACCAAAGACAGTAATGGTGAAGACATTGATCCAACATTGTACTGATCAATAATTGACAGTTGTCTCTATCTCACCGCAAGTCGCCGGATATCATGTATAGTGTGTGTTTGTGCAAGATATCAAGCACAACCTAAAACCTCACACTTGAAGGTTGTCAAGAGGGTAATTCACTATGTGGCCGACATTATGTAAGTACTCTTAATGGAAAGAGAATTGTGAAGCTTGATTATGTAAGTATTCTTGATCAAATTTCTGATATCTTCACCAAACCTCTTGACTTTGAGAGATTTTCAAGCCCTCGAAAATCTCTTAGTTTTTGTTCTTTAGACTGATGTTGTCTGGAACAAGGAAATAGAAAAAAAAAACAATGTGATAGAACGTGTGTTTATGGTTAGATTTTGTGCAAGCTTTGTGTCTATATATACTTAGATCATTATCCATGTGACTTGTCCAATTTATTAATTCAATGTGTGATTAATCCATAAAAATTTAAAATGAATAAAAAAATATCAAAGTAGCTTGGGGGCTCGACGTTCATAGCGACGATGCTACCTTACAAAATGATATGAAATCATGATTGCTTCTGAACAATTCAGATTTTATGCGATTATGTATTAATTATTGTTATTAGTGGATTAACAGCAATGTTGAATCAAGATGTTGGAACATGTCACTGAACAATGAAAAAGATATATCTTATATCCTCAAATCTTTTCATCCCATTTTTCTTCTTAAGAGCTCCAACGGTTTTTAAAATTCTTTCCTTAAAATTTTAAGTTCTTGATGAAAAGTCTTTTTAATATCTTGGTCAAACTTTTTCCATATATTTCCTTCAAGATTTGATATTAAAAATATTATGTCTTTCATATCACAAAACCTTCTCACCTTCTCTTTTTCATGCACGTTTCCACATACTCTTCATCTAGAGCTAAACAGACACAGAAAATGAGCTCAAACATAGGCTCATCATGGTATTCTAGCGAGTACAACAAGAGGCAGTCAAGATGAACAAGGGCATTCTTCCATATCCCTCTCTCATTTACATGGCATTGGAGCACTAAGGCTTTATGATGGATAAGGATGACATTCTATCCCATCCTCAAAATGTGTTCAAGCTTTCAAGCATGCACCTTGTTGCGGCTTATGTGAAAGACCTTCCTTGTGTCGATCCCTGCAACACCTGTGGTACCAGATGTTCTCACATGCGGTCCAAACATTGCCAACCCTTGTTGCCTTCCTAATGCAGGAACTGAAGGAAAATGAACGCCAAGTGAGATTATTTGAATCTCATATTGCCAAGGCCAAGAAGAAGGTAGAGCTCTTAAAGATTTGACTTTCTTCTCAAAAAGGGAGAGATGGTGCTCGCACAATTGGTGGAGCTACCGAAGAGGAAGAGGAGGAAGATGACGTCTGAAAAATTTCTATGGGCATTTCTGATGGGTGCATATGTTGCGATGGATGCATTTTTGATTGAATCAAAATACCTAACCTTTTTCCAAAATTTGGTTTTTTGACAATCTTTTTAATTGTAGCAAAAATTTCAACGAGCTTTCAATTTATTGCAATGTCCGTCCGGGAAAAATTTTCGGCCAAATTAAATATGAGTTGGTAGTCAGAATGCCAACATGGCATCAGAAATGCCAAATTACACCCCCCTCTCCCTCCCATGTCACGCCCCACGTCGCCCTGTCTCTCTCTCTTCCCCCTCTTCCTCCTACGTCACCTTCTCTCTCTCTCTTCTCCATCCCCCTTCCCAGTTCTCCCTTAATTCCCCCTAATTCCCCCGGATCTCATCCCCCACCATGGCTACGATCATCTCCCCATCCCCCCCGACGACATCCCCACCACCACGCTAGCCTTCCCCCGCCGTGCTGGAGCTCCGAGGAGACCGTCGCCCTTATCGACGCCTACAAGGATAAGTGGTACTCCCTCCGCCGTGGCAACCACTGGCAGGAGGTCGCCGATGACGTGGAGTCGCGGTGCCCCGCCTTCCCGCCCAAGACCTCCGTCCAGTGCCTCCACAAGATGGAAAAGCTCTGCAAGCGGTACTGCGCCGAGATCTAGAGATCCAGCAGCGGCGCCCGCTGATCCGCCTCCTCTTGGGCCCACTTCCACAACATGCACTCCATGGAGAAGGGCTCCGACCCCACCCCCCCACCCTCCTCCGATGACGACGACGAAGATGAAAACACCAAGACCAACAGCGTCAAGCGCATCAACGATCTCTACAACCGCCACACCAACGGATCCGAATCCACATCCACGCCTGGGGTTCGGATCAAGATGCCCGGAGCAGCATCCGCCAAACCTAATCCTAACCCTAGAATTATTCCCCCCAATTCGAGCTCCGGTAGTAAGTCTGTGGTGGAAGCGATCCAGGCGCTGCGAGAAGGATTCATGAGAATGGAGAAGATGAAGATGGAGATGGCGCAAAAGATCGAGGAGATGCGGATGGAGATGGAGGAAGTGAGAGAGAGGGTGAGAGTCGACATGGAAAGGGGAAACTGGGAAGGCGGATTGAGAAGATAGAGAGAGAAGGTGACGTGGGAGGAGGAGGGGGAAAGAAAGATAGAAAGGGCGACGTGGGGGGTGACGTGGGAGGGGGAAGGGGTGTGATTTGGCATTTCTAATGCCACGTTGGCATTCTGACTGCCAACTCATATTTAATTGGGCCGGAAATTTTTTCCAGACGGACATTGCAATAAATTGAAAGCTCGTTGAAATTTTTGCTACAATTAAAAAGATTGTCAAAAAACTAAATTTTGGAAAAAGGTCAGGTATTTTGATGCAATTAACCAATTTTAGTATTGTATTACTTGGATAAATGCGGTCCAGAAGGAGTATTGGAACTATGGGTATTTTCTATAAGTTTGAGAGGGAGATATATTTCTTTGGGAAAAGGTACAAATTCACCCCTATAGTAGAGGCCCCTATAGCGTATTGCTCTCCATAGTCAACACTTGATCAAATAGGCCCCCGAAGTTCCAAAATTCAAGTAATTAAACCCACCTTACAAACAACCATTAACTTTCGTTATTTTTTAAATTTTTTTAAACCCAAATCTCCTATGCTGGACACTAATCTCCTTCTTCTTCGACCACAATTCCTCTTTCCCTTTCTCTCTCTACTTCTCCACCGAGACCGCAAAGCAGCCATTAAACGCCGCCGCAGTCTCCCAATTCCTAATAAAAGTGAGGACCACTTCTCCCCTGCCACCGCCGCACAGATCGCGTCCCTATCCGGCTCGAGAAGCCAACAAACCACCGACGTGGTCCTCTCATTCCTCAAGAAAACCGGTTTCTCCAACGCTCAATTGAGAGAAGATCCTGAAAACGACACTGCGGATAGTCTCGGCGAGGGGATCGAATTCAATGCCAATTCGAAGGGGAAGCATCTCCAAATGTATAAGCTCTTAGCTGAAATCCTCCAAATCATAGGGGTTGCGGCGAGCGCCGGGGAGGAGGTGAACAAATTGGCGAGGGTGTCACCGATGAATATTAGGTAACAGATGTAGAATCCGGCTTGGGAGAGGACGATCATCAGATCGACGGTGGATCTGCCGATGCATCCGCACATGATGAACCCTAAATCGCCGAAGGATGCAATTTTGGTGGAGGAGGAGCAGCGGGTGGATTCCTCGATCCTCCTGCGGGTGTGGATGAGAAACATCATGTCGTGGTAGGTGAGGATGGAGACGACGAAGACCATGATGAGGTTGGTGAGCCAGCTGATGTGCATGAATGTGTACGCGAGTCTGAGCGTGCCGGCGCCGACGATGGCGATGAAGACATTGGCGAATGTTTTCGGTTGAGATGAGAGGACGACGGGCTTGCCGCCGCTGCCGTGGCCAAACAAGAGCGGGGTCTCTACTCGCGGCAGTGAGTGCGAGGATGAACTGCCGTTGTCGTTCAACTTTTTGATCCCCATTTCAATGTGAGTGGATTTTTCCTTCTTCTCGAAATGGTCGATTAGGGTTACCTAATTGCACATAAAAAGAGAAAGCTGAAAATGATTTGGAGAAACCGGCTGGTTGAGTGAGGTGAGATGGGATGACTGTGTGGAGTTGGGATTCAAAACCTAGCGACCAGCCGGGAAAGCTTCAGCGAAGGGGGGCAGAATCGCCGGTAGAACGCTCCCATTTTTGAAATATTATTTTTTTAAATAGTAACAAAAGTTAACGACCGTTTGTGAGGAGGGGTTTAATTGCTTGAATTTTGGAACTTCGGGGACCTATTTGATCCAATGTTGACTATGGAGAGCAATACACTATAAGGGCCTCTACTATAGGGATGGATCTGTACCTTTTCGCTATTTCTTTAGATTATTGATTAAGGGGAAAATACATATATATAAATATTAATAAATTCTATTATTAAGAATATTTAATGAAGAAGATAAAACTAAGGTATTAATTCATAAATTGAATAAATAAATAAATAATTCGAGTTAAAATAACTCTAACGATCTCCCCATTTTTATCTTTCTTCATCAAAACCCAAACTCCCTTGTAGTAAAAAATCCCCTTAGGATAATCTCCCCCTCAAATAGAGATATCAATTAAGAATGAAAGAAATAAATCTTGTGGAGCTGCCAAAGAAGAAGAGGAGAAGAAGGACGTCTATAAAATTTCAAATGATGAAGTTGATGGAGGTTGCTGGAGGATGAAGTTTAAACATGATGGTTGTTGTGTTTAAATTTTGAACTCCATTTTAAATGATTTTTGTTGGTTAAAATGCTCAAACATTTCATGGAGCATTTCTGTTTTGTGATGATTTGCGATGAACATATAATTTTTGTTTTTCTCATATATATCATTTTGGCTTGCGATATTTTACTATCTTGGTATTATATTTGCCTATATGCAGTCTAGAGGGAGCATTTGATTTTTTTTTTTTTGGACAAAGGGATACATATTTTCTTCGTTTGATATTTGATTAAGGGGAATGTTTCTTTCTTTCTAGATGGATATCTCTATTCGAGGGGGAGATGATCCTTAAGGGGAATTTCTCATTAAGGGGGAGTCTAGTATTGATATTGATATTGAGTTATATATATTAATTCTCTTCGGCAATTTTAGTTTTGATGAAGAAAGATAAAAATGGGCAGATTGTTAGAGTTATTTTAATTATAATAATTATTTATTTACTTCTAAATAAATTTCTTGGTTTTATCTTCTTCATTAATTATTTTAAGAGAATTAATATGACCGTATATTTACGTATACTCAAATATCGTATAGTATGGAGGAAATAGAATTAAATCTACATTGATTTAATTGGGACATTTTGTATACTATAAAATATGAAGAAGAAGATTAAATTGATGACTTAGTCATGGAAGAATCGGCTACCAAAGAGTAGAAAAGAATAAAAAAGACTTAGTCTTCCTTAGTGTTGGGAACTTAAAGGAATATCATAATCCTTGTTTTGATGATACCAAAATCCATAGGCTTTGTTTGTAATAGATTAGAACTGTTCGAACTCAAATGTTAGAGTTCTTTTCTAGTTTAGTTCCGGTTCTGAAGACTGAAGACTGAAGTTGCCGACTGAAGCAACAGTCGAAGAATCAGTCTTGAACTGATTACTTAATCGTGCCATGTGGAATCAGCGGACTGATACTAAAGTCAAGTATCAGTTAAACATTCTTCCTCAGACTGAACCTCCAACGTACAAAGGAAGCCACGTACTCCAAAAGTACAACCGCATTAAATGCAGAGATCTCAGGATCATCCTTTCTCTGCGGAGGTCATTCCTATTTGGTGTTTACTTTATCAGAGCGTCGCATCTCCTGCTCTTCAACATAGCCGTTCTCACCAAACAAGGAACCTCGAAGATTGAAGCCTCAGCCCAAATTCAAAATACTCTCCAACTGAAGAAATCTTGAAGACCTTCTTCGCCAACAGATCTATTCAAGACTTCGCCTATAAATAGCGCTCAAGGATCACTTCAATCTTCACCGATTCAACAACATCAGCTGAAACTCTGCCAAAATTGTTTCTCAGCCAAAAGCTTAACCTCTCCAAAGCTTGAATCGAATAAGAGAATTCCAAAGCCAAAAATCAGTCACTGTTGATTACTTATATTCTCTTAGACCTTAGGCAAACCTTTGTTTACCCAAAAGCCTAGGTCAAACTAGCTCCAAAGAACTTGTTCTTTGAAGTTTAGTTGGCAAGATTTCAAACCTCCCTTCGACCGACAGAATCGAGTGTTTGAGTTGCAAAGGAGTTCAGGAAGGTACTCTGACTCCGTGAGATCCTAGTGCCAGTTCGTGCTAGGAGTGAGAAATCCAACAAGGTGTGTTGGTACTGAAGATTGGATCTTCAGTTGATTCGGTTGTGTGCACCCGCAAGCACACAGATTTGGTTTGCTGTGCACCCGTAAGAACTAGCATTGGTTTGCAGTGCACCCGTAAGCACTTACAGAGTGAAGTTGTTGGTTTGATTAACCGACCGTGGATGTAAGAAGTGTTTTTCGAACCACGTAAAAATCTCTGTGTTATTTACAGCTTTCAGCTTTACTTTCATACTTGTGTTCTTACATTTGATAAACTGAAAACTCACTAAGTGCAAAGAGAAACCTAAGACTAACAATGTGCTCAACAAAGGCTATTGCGAAACAAAAGTATTTCTGCTGCGCATGTTATCAGTCTGGCTGATCTATCATCTGATAGTCAGGAAGATTTATAACATCTCTGTTTTATCAAACTCGACTGAAGCCTTACGTGGATTAGTTAAGGACTCTGGACTTTACTGATAACTCCTTACTGAAGAGTCTTTCAGTATCAGTCATCAACCCTGTTTTGGTCAAAACTCTTTTCAGTAAACATGTGTCTGAGTTTGTGTGTAAACTTTCGTTTTCATTTAGATTGAAATAAAAAAATAGCTATAGGTGTATTCCCCCTCCCCCATACACCTATTCGAGACCCGCCTGCTCAAGACAATGCTCAACGAATCAGAACCATTCTGACTGAAGAACCTCCACCATCACCAGAAGAGATCAAGAAGTATCGAAGATGGTTTGAACTCCACTCAAAGGAGAACATCATTAGAGAACCATCAGACGGTGTAAAGACTCGAAGATCAATGTGCAACCTCATCTTTGATATCAACCAGAATTGCATCAACGAAGATAAGAATTTCAGTTGTTTCTTATCATCTACAGAGCCCAAGGATGTCGAAGAAGCTCTGAAGTGCACTCAATGGGTCATCGCAATGCAAGAAGAACTTAATGAATTCAACCGGAATTCAGTTTGGGAGCTTGTGGATCGACCAGACGATGCTAAGGTGATTGGTTTGACATGGATTTTCAAAAACAAGAAAGACGAAGAAGGAAATGTTGTGAGAAACAAAGCAAGGCTAGTAGCAAAAGGTTACAATCAAGAAGAAGGAATCGACTACGATGAAACTTTTGCTCTAGTTGCCAGATTGGAAACAGTCAGGCTCTTCTTAGCCTTCGCAGCTCACAAAGGATTCAAGGTACACCAAATAGACGTGAAATGTGCATTTCTCAATGGAGTGCTCGCAGTTGAAGTCTATGTGGAACAACCTCCAGGCTTTGAGGTTGCAGGACCAGAAAAGGTGTACAAGCTGAAGAAAGCGCTCTATGGATTGAAACAAGCACCTAGAGCATGGTATGATACTCTTTCTGAGTATCTTGTTGAACAAGGTTTCAAGAAAGGATCAGTGGACAGAACGTTGTTCACTCTTAAAGAAGAAGAAGATCTCCTACTTGTTCAGATTTATGTCGATGACATAATCTTCGGATTCAAATCCGAACGCATGTGCAAGAAGTTTGTAGATATCATGACTAACAAGTTTCAGATGTCCATGATGGGAGAAATGAATTTCTTTCTCGGATTACAAGTCAAGTAGACCAGCGAAGGAATACTGATCAATCAGTCAAAGTTTGCCAAAGAACTGATCTCCAAGTTCAGTATTCAGCACATGAAATCAGTCAAGATCCCAATGAACACAAACTGGAAAGTTGATCCAGGATCAGAAGGAAAATCTGTATCTTCAACTAAATACAGAGAAATCATTGGATCATTGCTGTATTTGACTGAGAGCAGACCAGACATCGCGTATGCAGTTGGGGTTTGTGCAAGATATCAATCGAATCCAAAAGAAGCTCATATGGATGCTGCAAAATGAATTTTGCGATATCTCAAAGGCACACCCAACTTAGGCTTGTGGTACCCAACAAACGATGACTTCAAGCTCACCGGATATTCACACTCAGATTTTGCAGGATGCAAAATTGATCGCAAATCAACCTCCGGAACCTGTCAATTCCTAGGCAACAAGCTCATCTCATGGTTTTCAAATAAGCAGACTTCAGTTGCCACCTCCACAATTGAAGCTGAATATGTTGCTGCGAGAAGCTGATGTTCACAACTCCTATGGTTAGTCCAACAACTGAAGGACTATGGGATCGAAGAAAAGGATGTCCCAATCTATTGCGACAGCTCCAGTGCTATTGCAATCTCGCATAATCCAGTTCATCACACCAGAGTCAAGCATATTGCTATTCGACATCACTTCATTCGTGATCACGTCGAAAAGAAGGATATCTCTGTTGAATGGATTCCGACCGTAGTTCAGAGAGCAGACTTGCTGACTAAAGCTCTTTCTGAAGAAAGGTTCAACGATTTGTGTGGAAGGATCAGCCTTATCAACCCAGAATAGTGATGCTGCGTTTGAAGATCTCCTCGAATAGTCATGATGACTGATGGTCAACCAACTGATGCTCTACGACCGTTGACGTGGAAAGCAATGAAGACAAGTCTTCCTCTGAAGAAAACTCATCCTGATAAGTCAACCAGGATCAGTGGTATCGACTGACTACGATGATCAGTCGATCAGTAAGTATTTTCAACTTACTATTTAAAAATTAGTTATTTCAGTTATGAGTATTCATGTTAGATTTCAAAAGTTTTCTCTAACTGATCAGTTTGTTTCAAAATCTTTAACTGATTGTTGGAAAATGGAATATCCAAGAAGGACAAATACTTTTAAAAGGGAAAATCTCATTTGATTTAACTTGTCCTGATCTTTTCTCAAAATCTTTCCAACCTTTTGCCTCTGAAAATGGAAATCTTGAGAATCTCATTGATTTGACAAAATGCAATGATCTTTCTCACCTTTTGTAGCTTCTATCCTCTGCAGTGACGGCGGACGTGAAATATTCCTTCAAAAACATTTTTAGGCACAATTTTCGAAAAACTTTTTCATCTCCTTACTTGGTTAAATTGTTTATTTATACCTTGATGTCTTCACTAGTTTTCTGCATCAACTAACAACTCTCCACAACCTTCACTGTGAGAAAAATCTCAATTCTTTCAAAGATTGCAGCGAATTTTTTTTCCGACAAAAGGAGAAATCAATGACTGCAAAGTCAAGAAGTGGGAGAATGACACTCACATACTTGGTCTTCACTGGACCCTTCCACTGGATCTCAACGCCTCTCCAACGTCAAGCTTGCGTCTACCCTCACTTGTATTCAGCGAAGTGAGTGTCTTCCATCCTCATGCCTGGCGCCAAGAAGCTTCAAATCTTCCGGAGGATATCTACTTTATTTCAAATATCTTGTACACCTCAGTGGCATGCAACAACAATGAGCAGGACCTCGTTGTGAGCCGGCGCAACATAGACAGTGTCTGTCCTCACGACTGTCACTGGTTCGATTTTCCTTTCCTACATACTTCTCAACCTACTCTCCTCTATCTCCTTTGGTTTGCATGATGGCCGTTCTTTCTTTCTATCTCTCAGAGCCATGCAAACCAACCCCTGCCCCTTTCTTCGTCTCCCCCATTCACTTTCATCACTCTCTTATTTCACTTTCTTTTTCTAAACCTTCATATTCTCCACCTCCATCACACCCTCGACATCTTTCTCTGGACCCTCCTGCGAGCTACCTTCGCATGGTCTTAGCTTCATCCTTCAGTCAATTCTACCTTTTTGATGTTGCCAAAAAGGGGGAAAGTCAAAAGACTGAAGCTGATTAAGCAAAATGATCATCAAGATGATCATGAGGAAGATTAACCAGGCAGACCTCAACTCAACGGAAAATAAGTGTGAGTGGAACAAGCTTAGGAACATGAAGACTGAAGATGAAGATCAAGAAGTTCAAGGCGCAGCCAAGCAGACTGCTGGAGTCCATGGGTTTCCCCATGTGTTTTGTTTTGTTATTTTGCAACTCCCTTGTAAGTCTTGCTCTGTACCTCGACTGATGTCTCATCAGTCTTTTAAATGAAAAAGAACTTCTTTTGATCTCAACCTGAAGACAATGACTCTTTGTCCAGGCTCTGATTAATGTTTTTCTGTCTTCATCTCGTTCTATGTTTGAACTGTTATGTTCTTTCTCTAAGTACAAGTTTTTAGGTTCTATTGTTAAGGGGAAATAGTATTCACCCTGTTTTAGAACTTGTACTCTGAGTTCAGTCTTGTTTTTGCCTAGAACTGTTGTGTGGTTTCGGCATCATCAAAAAGGGGAAAATTGTTGGGAACTTAATGGAATATCCTAATCCTTGTTTTGATGATATCAAAATCCATAGGCTTTGTTTGTAATAGATGAGAACTGTTCAAACTCAAATGTTAGAGTTCTTTTCTAGTTTAGTTTCGGTTCTGAAGACTGAATACTGAAGAATGAAGGACTGAAGACTGAAGACTGAAGTTGCCGACTGAAGCAACAGTCGAAGAATTAGTCTTGAACTGATTACTTAATGCGTGCCACGTGGAATCAGCGGATTGATACTAAAGTCAAGTATCAGTTAAACATTCTTCCTCAGACTGAACCTCCAACGTTCAAAGGAAGCCACGTACTCCAAAAGTACAGCTGCATTAAATGCAGAGATCTCAGGATCATACTTTCTCTGTAGAGATCATTCCTATTTGGTGTCTACTTTATCAGAGACGTCGCATCTCCTACTCTTCAACATAGCCGTTCTCACCAAACAAGGAACCTCGAAGATTGAAGCCTCAGCCCAAATTCAAAATACTCTCCAACGGAAGAAATCTTGAAGACCTTCTCCGCCAACGGATCTATTCAAGACTTCGCCTATAAATAGCGCTCGAGGATCACTTCAATCTTCACCGATTCAACAACATAAGCTGAAACTCTGCCAAAATTATTTCTTAGCCAAAAGCTTAACCTCTCCAAAGCTTGAATCGAAGAATAGAATTCCAAAGCCAAAAATCAGTCACTGCTGATTACTTATATTCTCTTAGACCTTAGGCAAACATCCGTTTACCCAGAAGCCTAGGTCAAACTAGCTCCAAAGAACTTGTTCTTTGAAGTTTAGTTGGCAAGATTTCAAACCTCCCTTCGACCGACAGAATCGAGTGTTTGAGTTGCAAAGGAGTTCAGGAAGGTACTCTGACTCCGTGAGATCCTAGTTCCAGTTCGTGCTAGGAGTGAGAAATCCAACAAGGTATGTTGGTACTGAAGATTGGATCTTCAGTTGATTCGGTTGTGTGCATCCGCGAGCACATGGATTCGATTTGCTGTGCACCCGTAAGTACTAGCATCGGTTTGCAGTACACCCGTAAGCACTTGCAGAGTGAAGTTGTTGGTTTGATCAACCGACCGTGGATGTAGGAAGTGTTTTCCGAACCACGTAAAAATCTCTGTGTTATATACCGCTTTCAGCTTTACTTTCATACTTGTGTTCTTACCTTTGATAAACTGAAAACTGACTAAGTGCAAAGAGAAACCTAAGACTAATAACGTGCTCAACAAAGGCTATTGCGAAACAAAAGTATTTCCGCTGCGTATGTTATCAGTCTGACTGATCTATCCTCTGATAGTCAAGAAGATTTATAACATCTCTGTTTTATCAAACTCGACTGAAGCCTTACGTGGATCAGTTAAGGACTCTGGACTTAACTGATAACTCCTTACTGAAGAGTCTTTCAGTATCAGTCGTCAACCCTGTTTTGGTCAAAACTCTTTTCAATAAACATGTGTCTGAGTTTGTGTGTAAAGTTTCGTTTTGATTTAGATTGAAATTGAAAAATAGCCATAGGTGTATTCCCGCCTCCCCATACACCTATTCGAGACCCTCCGGACCTAACCCTTAGGTTTAGGGATGTTGGTTAAATCATTTAACCAACACCTAAACTTTGGCTCCAAGTTTGACCTAGTAGCCACGTCCATATCCCATTTTCTCAGCCACGATTTTTTTACCCATCAAGCATATATTGGATCTATAAATAGGGGCAAAGCTCATTGCATTCGGTACCAATTCAAACACGAAGAAACACAAGTGTAGGAGCTCGAAGTTAATGTTCAAACATCTAACACGACATCTAGTTCAAAACACACCTTGAGTGGAAGACTCGTGTGTCCAAGAATCCTTGAGTTGGAGACTCGTTTGTTTGGGCTAGTCGGTAGGTTTGTATGTTTGACAATTATAGATTAGCTTCATTAAAGTCTAGTTGTTGCTAGTATAGTTGATAGGATTAGAAGAGAGATTTCTTTTTTTTTTTCAACTCCACTAAATTAGAGAGATTCTATTGAGTAGTTTAAGTATCTTCATTGTAAAAGAGATTTTTACAGTGAACATACACTGTAATTAATTAACATTGCAATATAAAAACTATTCATTGTGCGTACTTATTTTATGTTATTTTTCTATTTTTCATACGGAATGTTGGATTGATTGTTCCATCATTCTATTTAATATTTCTATGTTTGCAAAAGCAATAGATTTTCACTAATTTTCTTATCCAACATTAGTTTGATGTTGAAATTCAATCTCTAATAACTACATAATTGTATCTCTACATTATCATTGCTCCACGGACATACATCAATGATAAAATTTAAAACTTGGACGAACAACCTAGATCCGGGCTTCAAATTTTCTTAACCATCTTTTTCTATTAACTGTAAAATAAAACTCCTTATATACAGCTTTGCACCACCCTAACTTCGTCGGCTAAATACTCTAATGTTCGGTGTTTGACTGACAATATATATGAAAGTATCATTGAAAATCTCCCTTCATTAACTATGATTTTGTTATGGCAGAAGATATACTAATATGTAGTTTCATATACGTTACAATTATAAAAAAGTTCGGACATTTTAGAGTATAAATCGTATTTATTTTTTTATGTTTTAAATCAAACTGGAAACTCATTATTCTAGTTCACATTATTCTTTAAACCCCATTTCATCTCATTCTTTTTCGTGTACAATTGTAGCAAATAAAACAACGCAAAAACTTGTGTGCGGGTGGCCGCATACCATGTGGTCACCCGCTTATTTAATGTATGTATATATATATATGTTTTGAAAGGAAATGAACAAAATCATGTGGTGGTGCAGTGGTTATACAACCACTTTCTATTCCTGAGGTCAAGAGTTTGACCTCCATTATATCAATTTTCTACCTTTTTTCTTGTTCTTTTTCTTTTTTACATTTTTTTTTGGTTTTATTTCTTTCTGTTTTTACGTTTTTTTCCCTTTTCCTCTTTTCTTTATTTTATTTATTTTAATATATATATATATATATATTTCTTTACAATATTTTCTTTTGTATTTTTTAATATATTTTGGTTTTTTTATCCTTTTGGTATTTTCTTTATTTTTCATTTGTTTTTTTATTTGTTGTTTTTCTTTTGTATTTTTTATATATTTTTGTGAAAAATGTAATATTTTAAAATATTACATTTCTTCCTATTACATTTCTTCAAAAACGTTACATTTCTTCATGTCAATAATTATTTTTTATTATAAGAATAATTATTTTGAATAATGTATAAATAAATACTAGAATAAAGAAAAAAATAATCAAATAATTATTCAAGTAATCATTGTTATAAGGAAAAGTAAGTATTGATATGATGTAATGTAATTTTTCTAAATTATTACATTTGTTCATGATAATTGTTACTTTTATTTATGAAAATATTTGCTTTTAGTTATTTGTTCGAATAAATATTTTTGTAAGTAAGTAGTTATTGATGCGAAGAAAAGTATTATTTTCACTCGTTAATACTTTTATTCTTAACTATTTGGCCAAGTAATTATTGTCGTAACAAAAAATAATTATGGTTACAAGTAATCATTGTAATCATTACTTTTGTTTCTAAATTATTTTCTAAAAATACATTTGTTCATGATAATTCTTACTTTTATTCAAGTAATCATTGTCGTAAGAAAAAGCAACTATTGATATGATGTAACGTAATATTTCTAAATTATTACATTTGTTCACGATAATTGTTACTTTTATTTATGAGAATTTGTACTTTTACGTATTTGTTCAAATAAGTATTTTTGTAAGTAAAAGTAGTTATTGATGTAAAGAAAAGTAATGTTATTTTCCTTAATTAAATTTCAAATTTATTAGTATTTTGCACTTTTTAATAATATTTGTATCATGATTTAGTATTCAGGGTCTAGTGTTCAGGATTTTAAGGTTTAGTGTTCATGGTTTAGGATTTAGTTTTTAGGGTTTAGACTTTAGAAAATATAATACATTATATTGAATGATATGAAATACTTATATTGACATAAGTATACATTTGTGCAAAGAAATGTATATATCAGACTAAATAAAAGTAGATATTCCCATTAGGGTTTAGTATTCTATGGTTAGGGTTTAGTATTCAAGGTTTAGGGTTCAGTATTCACTATTTAGGGTTTATTATTCAGTGTTTAGGGTTTACAAAATATTGAATGATAGGAAACATATACTTATATTGACATAAGTATACATTTATGCAAATAAATATATATCTTAAGCTAAATAAAAGTATAAAAGTAATGTTATTTTTACTCGTTAGAACATGTAATTTTGTATATTTGGTCAAGTAATTATTAATGTAATTAAAAGTAATTATTATTATGAAGAAATGTAATGTTTCGAAACATTACATTTCTACATAATAATGTTTATTTTTATCCTCATACTATTAAAAGTAAATATTCCTATTATGATTCATGATTTAGTGCTCAGGGTTTAGTGTTCAGGTTTTTAGGGTTTAGTGTTCATGGGTTAGAGTTTAGTTTTCAGGGTTTAAAGTTTAGAAAATATAATACTCCTTCCGTCCCGGTCAAAGTGGTGCACCAATTTTGGGCACGGGATTTAAGGAGAATAAGATTGTAGTGTAAAGGTGTGTAAATGTATATGGGGCAACATTGTTTGTAGTGTAAAATTATAACCAAAAAAGAAAATGTACCACTTTCGGTGGGACAGCCCAAAAAGGAATACGCACCACTTTCGATGGGACGGAGGGAATACTTTATATTGAATGAAAGGTATAAATATTATAATACTTTTGAATGAATTAACTGCTTATATTAACATATGTATACATTTATGCGAACAAATGTATATCATATGGTGATTAAAAGTAAATATTCCTATTAGGGTTCATGATTGAGTGTTTAGTGTTCAGGGTTTAGGTTTAATTTTCAATGTTTAGGATTTAGAAAATATAATACTTTATATTGAATGAGGTAAATATTTCTATTAATATAAATAATACATTTGTGCAAACATGTATAGTTTATACTTATTAAAAGTAAATATTGTCGTAACAAAAAGTAATTATTATTACATGAAATGTAATATTTCTAAATTATTACATTTGTTCACGATAATTGTTACTTTATTTCATAGAATTTGTACTTTTAGTTATTTGATCAAATAATATTATTGTAAGAAAAAGTAATTATTGATATGTATAAAAGTAATGTTATTTTTACTCGTTAGAACTTGTAATTTTGTAAATTTGGTCAAGTAATCATTGTCGTAAGGAAAAATAATTATTGTTATGATAAAATGTACTAATATTTATAAATTATTAAATTTATTTACGATAATTGTTATTTTCATTCATAGGAACAAATGTATATCTTTTCTTTATTAAAAGTAAATATTCCTATAAGAGTTTAGGGTTTAATTTTCAGGGTTTAGAAAATATAATACTTTACATTGACGAAAAAATTAAACAGAATAATAGAAGAAAATAAAAGAGCTAACAAAAAGAAAAAAAATGAAAAGGACAAAAAAAGTTGAATGAAAAGCAAAAAGAAACAAAAAAAAAACGAAAAAATAGAAACAAAGGAACAAAAAAGTTGCAAAAAATAGAAACAAAGACAAAAAGTTGAAACAAGAAAAAAAGGAAAAAAAAAAAGAACAAAAAAAGAAGAAAATGGAAAAATCGAAAAAAAAAGAACAAAAAAAGGAAAAAATATACAAGAAAATAAAAGAGCTAACAAAAAGAAAAAAAAAATGAAAAGGACAAAAAAAGTTGAAAGAAAAGCAAAAAGAAACAAAAAAAACGAAAAAATAGAAACAAAGGAACAAAAAAGTTGCAAAAAATAGAAACAAAGACAAAAAAGTTGAAACAAGAAAAAAAGGAAAAAAAAAAGAACAAAAAAAAAGAAGAAAATGAAAAAATCGGAAAAAAAAAACAAAAAAAAGGAAAAAATAGAAAGAAATAAACACTTAGCCTTTGAAAGCATGGGATTGCACTTTAACCACTACAGCAAACAATACTTTTGGAATTAATTAAGAAAACTTTTAATATATAGAGATGTGTCCGGGTGGACCGCATACTATGCGGCCACCCGCACACAAGACCAACTCATAAAAAAAGTAATACCCCCAAGCCCGTATCCTTTAGAGGTAAAGAAGTTTCTGCTCTCCTGTAT
Organism: Salvia miltiorrhiza; assembly: GCF_028751815.1. Taxonomy (NCBI): domain Eukaryota; kingdom Viridiplantae; phylum Streptophyta; class Magnoliopsida; order Lamiales; family Lamiaceae; genus Salvia; species Salvia miltiorrhiza. Next base: position 1,719,993 of record NW_026651458.1, on the reverse strand, counting down.
TAACCAATCTTAAACTATCTAATATCTTGATAGGGCTTTGCGGTTAATATCATACAGGAGTTGTACTCTATTTCTTATGAATTCATATCTATATAGGGTGATCATCAGTGATCAACTCAGCTATACCTGGCCCAAGAATATGCACTTTGCGCAGTGCCTATGCACAGAATGCAAGTGAACTTTAAGTATTTATAGTTTAGTTCATGCTCACTTTTAAAGGAGAGGTGCCTCTAACGTCTTGAGGTTTCTACTATTGCAGGTATATATTATAGATAGAGGGGATAAAACTACGCTTAAGCTATCGCTTTCACTACTCTTACTCTATTCTTATAGTTGATTTTACGACTCTTAGAATACGATATGTATATACAAATACTACTCTTAAACTATCGAATATCTTCATAGGGCTTTCTATAGACTTACAGTTGCTGATAAAGAGCTAGAAGAGCGGCAGCTAGGTGAAAGAAGAGAAAGAATAGATGCTTGTTCCTTCTTGCTTTATTAAAGACAGATGTAACTCTAAGTCTCCCTCCGGCTAGTGAGTGATGCACCAAAGTGTATCACGAGCGTAACTAGAGGAGTAAAGCCAAAAGCTAGTTAGAAAACTCCTAAAATACTCTAGCTAACTTCTGATTAAATATAGGAAATATAGACTTTTCAGTCTTAGTTTTCAGAGTCTTAGAATAGCGTAGTTCCCCTTTTCAGAAAGAAAATAGAGTACAGGGTACAGATTTCAAATAAATCCTATTCTTTACTTTTAAATAGAATAAGAAATTCCATTATGAATAATCGTTCTGTTCTCCTCCGTTCTCTTTCTACTATCAATAAAAGTGATGTTAAATCACTCACTGACCAAATTGCTAATCTTAAAATTTCAGATATTCCAGCTTCTTCCTCTGATTCTGTTAATATATTAGATATTCCATCTTCTTCCTCTGATTCTTCTGATTCTGATGATTCTGATTCTGATTCTAATCAAGAAAAATTAAAATTCAAAAAATCTATTAAGTTTTTTCTTAATGATAATGAAGCTCTCAGGAGCTCATTGATTAAATTTATTAAGCCACATGGTAAAATCAATGATAAGGCTAAGGCTGTGCTATTAGACTTCTGGTTTCAATTTTTTATGAAAATACTACAGGATGGAAATGTATTTATTAATAATAATGAAGCTCCTTCTTCAGATAATTTACTTCAGGAAAATGGTATTACTATGAATAAAGATGTACGGAAATCTATATTTATTAATACATATAAAGATAAAGTTTTCAAATTACTAGAAAATAATAAGTCAAGAGAATCTCAAAAATTATTAGAGCTTCAGTTAGCTATTGAATCTCAGACTATGGAATTTACTGAAGAAAGTATGTTTAGTAGTTGCCCAACTCTGATTAAGGATATGAATCCTGGAAATGAGATGAGTGCAAAGGAATATCTTAAGTGTAAATATAAATTGGATCAATTTAAACGACTAAATGTAGTCACAGAGGAAGAAGATGGAATATTATATAATATATTAACAGAAGAGGAAAAGAGACTTTTAGAAGTATTTGGTCCTCATACAATTGAAGCTTTATTAATTCATATTATGTGTACTCTATTTAGCACTGAAAATTATGTGAAAGTTGCTACTTTAGTAGAACGAATAGAAAATGCTGTTCGAGAAAATGTGAAAATATTATCTAATATTAAGGGCGATACTAACGTTATTAAAACAAGCTGATGCATAGAAAATGCAAAATGCTTCTGTAACTCCATGTGCTTACTTTCTAAGAAACATTATTTAATTAAGAGTTATTGATCAGTTAAGAAAAAAAAAAAAAAAGCTGAAGATGATTGTGAACATACAATTAAATTAAGGCATGCGCCTAATTTAATGCGCCTTCTCTTTAATTTCTTTATGTGCTAATGCTGATAATAATTGCTCCTGTACAACAAAATGCTTCCCACCACTCCTTTAGTGGTGGGCTGGGAATGCTTTTCTCATATCTTTTAGACGAAAAATCATTAAAAGCCTAACCACTACAATAAGTACTAGTTAACCACGAATTATTGAAATCATGAGACATAATTAGTGATACTTTTATGTAGATTCGATCAACGAGATACAATTGCTTTTTACTATCATCCAAATTGTGAGTTTCACTGATAGCTAAGAATTCGCCACATTGAAGCATTTACGAGGAGAGAGAGAGAATGTGTACAGAATGAGAGAGACCGACTAGACATAATAGATTTGGTGTGGGTAATTTTTTAATTTTAATCTTAGAGGGAGTTTAGTTATTTAATACAAAAATTGGGCAACTTTTTTAAGTTTTTAGAGTGGATAAATTTTCAATTTACTATAAAAAATAGACTAGTTTGATATATTGACTCTTATAAGAATACCTATCTATTTATAATTTATATAGTATTTTTGTACTAGATATATAAAGTTTATATATAATAATAATCAATAAAGGTTTTGTGCCCCAATGGAAGATGTCAATTTATGAATTTAGAAAATTTAGTTCGATTTCTAGTTGACGTGACTCTATTTTTATTTTTTTTGGAAAAATATACAATATCTTTCGTAAAATTAAATAATACTTTAAGAAATTTATAATCAATAAGGACTTTTTGATTTAATGGATAAGTTGTTAGTGTATGAATGTCACACCCCAATTCTTGAAGGAATAAACTATAATCGAGGTGCGACTAAAATCATAGAAATAAACAAGGGAAGAACCTTGTGAAATTCAGATAATAGAATAAAAAGGTCGGGCAACGCCCTTTGAATGAAGAAAGATAGAAATCAAGTGATACTAATCAATCAACAACATTCTAAACTTCAGGATCACAAGTTTGGTTTCATGCTTCTGATAACCAACGTTAAATATCATAGAGCTAGAAGTTGAGAGTCTACACTCGATAAGAAACATAATTCAGAATTTAACATAAAGGTCGTAAGTTAGAGAAACATAAGACAAATGAGAGCTAGTGCAACAGCGGAAGACAAAATACGGAGTTGAACCCTAGCCTCAGCTCTGCCCCGTCAGCACCGACCAATCAACCTGAAAACATTTGAAAGTAATTTTGGGCTAAGTACTAATGTACTTAGTGGGCTAGCATTTTATAAACATTTCATAATCATAAGAGCAGTTTATCCAATTATACTTGACATGACTTAGAAGGTTTTAAATTGAAATAACTTCTAAGCATGTTAAAACATTTTATTATATTGCGCGCAATTGTCACACTCCCTTTCCGTTACTCGCTGTGATCCCGGACCTTTTAGCCACCGACGGATCTATTACTCCTGCTTTACTTGAACTGAGGGCGTAACCCAGTCAAGTTCCCATTTGGGACCCAATGCTCCGGAACACATCCCGTCGAGCACCCTTATAACGCCTCATACATGATTAGTGCCCGATGGAGATCAACCCACCAGGTCAGCTAATAGGTGTACACAATTCTCAAATAACGTGTTAGGTCAAGAGAGAACCTCGATCGATTCATTGTTGCGAGCCTTAAACAGAGCAGAGTGCACAAAATATTTTATCGGATAAACAGTTTTCATTTCATTGAAACATTTAAGCTCAATAGCTAAACCATACATTTGGAAAATAAGCCCACCTGATTAGGCAATGCCTGTCGTTTAATCTTAACTCTGAATCGGTATAGCAGTGCTAATCCTCACGATCCACAAAGCCTACAAGAAATCTATAATCTTAATAGGTCTCCTGAATCTAATCTTAAGTTATAGTGTAGTGCTTATCATCCTATGATTCACTTAGCCGGGTTTTCAAAATTTAATAAATATTTGAAAACTAAATTCTTGAGTCAAGGACACCAACAATATCCTTGCTCGATTTTACTTAAATAATTGAAATCATAATTAAGAACCAATTTAATCAAAATGATTTTATTTGCAAAAATGTATAATGCAAAATTAATCCATGCTTTAACTCACATAATTAAATAAATATATTTAACATATGCACATAATAAGAAAATACTATTATGCAAACTTTTTCAAAAATTAATTAATTAAACTCAAATAAAGAGTCAATTAATAAATCAATTAAACAAGTCCAACAATTAAATGGAAGCACATATTTTATTTCAAAAATTTGCAGCCCAAACAAAAGTAAATAGCAGTCCACCATTTAAACTAAAATTTCGGCCCAGAGTTTAATTAAAAACGGCCCATGTTTAAAAGGAGGCCCAATGGCCCAAAATTCTTTCTTCCTCTTCTTTAAAACACACGCACACACACACAACTCACACATCACACACACACCAGCGCACGCCCAGCTCCCCCCTTTTCCCACTTCCGGCGGACGACAGCAGCCGGCCTCCGGCCGCCGCCGCCTCCGCCCACGCCGCCGCCTCCCTCATCTCTCTCGACTACCCTCTGTTTCCCATTCCAACCGCCTCCTGGAATCCCCCCTAGCTTCATCTCTCTCCCTCTCCACTCGGCCCTTAAATCCCCAAATACCAGATGCCACCCCTTCGATTCCGGCGACTGCACAGCCATAGGCTGCCGCCGCCGAGCTCCAGATCCACGTCTCTGTCTCACTCTCTCCTCTACTCACCCCAGCCGACGACAACAGTGGCGCCGAGCCACCGCCGACCGTACCGCCCCCATCTCCCTCTGACTTTCGGCGAACAACAGCGAGAAGCCGTCGCTGCCCTCTCCTCTACTCTCGATCCCTGCCGACTCCACACACTCACCACCCTCTCGTTCCCTCACCAAACTCCGGCCGCCGTGCCGCCTCCTTCCCCGGCGAGACAGCCACCGGTCAACCATCTCCCTCGTCCCTATTTCTCTCGACTCCGCAGTCGACAGTAGCAGCAGCGAAGAGCCGACCACCACTGCCTCTTCTCTCATCTTCTCCGCCGCCGGCCACTGACTCGACTCTCATCACAGCAAGCATACACTCAACATATACATGTAAAAGATAGCTTATTCCCTTTAAAAAGCTTTGATTAGCAATTTGCAGAAAATGCATATGTGTATGATATGCAAATCAAATTATGTCTATGTCTATGTCATCGGTGATTATCTTCTTTGTGAAATGAATGACTGATTATTGAGTGTGTGTGAGTTGGTTTACATAGTTGAGAAAAAAATGAGTTGAAGAGAGAACTTTACCGTATGAATTCTTGCAGCTGGGTAAAGATGATTGTGAATGAGGAAAGATCATTTAAAGAAAAAAAATGAGTTAACAGTTGAATGGATTGATGAGTAGTGTAGCAGCATGGGTTGTGAATAGGGCAGCTGGGCTGAAATATTTGACGGGATGAGATTTGATGGAGATTTGATGGAGATTTGCCTGCAATATTTGACTTGGGGATGAGATTGGAGGCTGAAAATGGGGCATTTAATTGCCTCTGCCAAGCATGGCATAAAGCCTGAATTTTGGACTGCTTGAATAGGTGTAGGGCGGCTGATGGAAGGTATGAGTGTAAGTGAGTTGAATGAGGATTGATAATTAAAATCCCTCAGAACTGAATTATTGGAACTGTAATAATTCCTCAGGGTGTGCTAATTAAAAGCTCGTGAAAAATGCTTGAATGCTAAATTAAATAAATATGCAATACATATAAATTTAATAACTAAATTTATAAGTGCTTTTGTAAATCATTTTTGTTGGAATTAAAATAAATTCATTTTATCTTCCGGCATAAATCATTTAATCTACTCTTAAAATAAATTCTAAACTTAATATAAATAGGCGGAGTGTTACAATGAACAAAGAGATTTAGGTTCAATTCCTAGTTAAAATATTTATATTTATATTTATAGCTTTTATTTTTTTGTATTTTTTTACAAAAAAATATGATATTTTTCATAAAATCAAATAAGACTTAGCTAAAGTAAATAAGACATTTCAAAAAATCAAATTATGATATTTCTTTCGTAAATATGACTTTTTATGAAACATTTTTATTCGTAAATGAAACTTTATTTAATGTAAATCAAATAAAACTTATCTTAGTAGCAAACATATAGAATTATTTAATAGACAATATTATTTTTTATAATAGATAATATGACTTTTGATAATAATAGACTTTTCATAATAGCAGCATATATTGAATTACTTAATAGGAAATATGATTTCTTCTAATAGAAAATATAACTTTTAATAATAGTAAATATGACTTTTCATAATAGCAAACATAATGAATTACTCCCTCCGTCCGCCAAAATTATGTAAAATTGCATGGGTACGTGATTTAATAAAATTGGTGATGATTTTGATGTAGTGGAGAAATGGCCCCACCACTTTATGAGATGTATGGTTGAGATTGAATTTTGAGTGGGTTTTTTGTAAATAAAGAGTGTTAGTAAGGATAAAATATTAAAGAGGATGGTGGGACCATTGCCATAAAAGGAAAGTGACATAATCTTGGCGGACGCCAAATATAGTAATTTTTACATAATCTTGGCGGACGAAGGGAGTATTTAATAGGAAATATGACTTTTTCTAGAAAATGTAACCTTTTCTAATAATAAATATGATATTACTTGTATGAGATTGCACTTAACAATAATATGACTCTTCGGGATAAGACTTGTGTTCATATCAAATAAGAATTTTGTTCATCGTATATAAGATTTATCTTACAGTAAATATAATTTTTTCTAATCATAAAGATGCCGAAAATGCACTCGGCGCTCTCCCTCTCACGGCCGTGACTTCTTCGCCGTTTAGGCAAGCTTCCCTCGTCGGAGCTTCTGCTCTTTGGCCGATCGGCTTTTAGTTTTCTCCGGCCGACACCATGCTTGTCTTCTGTACTGCTAATTTCCTTTCGCTCGTCCCTCGTGCGCCGCAGTTGGGCGCTTCTTCGACTGTCTCAAATGCAGATCCTTTGCCGCTGCTGGGCTTTTCTCCGACTTCGCCTCCCTCCGACGATGAGTTTGCGATCGATGACAGCCTCCTCAGAGACGGTTTTCTCTTTCCCGAAGTGTCGGGCTCCGATTTCCTTCACGTGGCGGCTAGGGTTCCTTCCTCTAGCGGTGTTTTGCCCTCAGCGTCTGCTCCTCATGTCATCGACACTATTGCTGCGACGTCTGCTCCTTTGGTCGCCGGCAGTCCGTCCGCGACTGTCCCTTTTTTCTCAAGTAATGCTGCGGGAAGGGATTCTAGGGTTCAAGAGCTCACGTTTCCTACTATGGCGACTAGGGTTTTTGTTCATGGATTCTTTAGTTGCTGCGACTGCCAGGGATCAAGGTATTCCTTTGGCTTCGGATTCGTCGCTCCTTTCGTCCGGGATCCCGCTGTCTACAGCCACCGGTACTCTGATTGATTCGATATCTCATGTACATGCTTCGACTCCAGCCGGTTTTGGGAGTTTTTCTACTGTAAATTTGGTTAACTCGACCTCCTATTCATCGGTGAACTTGTTTACTACCTTGGCGGCCGCCTCTTCGACTGAGATTTTCGGCTCACGCGCTGTTCACCCAAGTAACTGTACGCACCAGCTGCCGTCCCATAGCAGCATTGCTGCTGTTGGTTTCGCGGGAATAGTTTCTGCCTGGAGCGTCGAGTTGGTTCAGCCGACTGCGTTGGATTTGCTTGTTTCGAAGGCGGAAGTTCGGTAGCCGGTCACTCTTTCCGGGGGGTAGATTCCTCCTCCTTTGAAATCCTTTGCGGAGATGCTCATCCGTACTTCGGGACGTCCTACTTACGTCCCAGCTCATGACTTTACAGTTTTGAAGCCATCTATTGAGAATGATAGACCGGTTCTTTCAGTTTCTTCTGCCTTTCGACAACGACAAGTCCATTCTTTTCAGCATGCTATTCATGTTCGGGTTCTCTTTTGGAAGGGTGAGTCGCCCCGTTTTGCTGCTGACCTATATTTAGAGCTTTCTGGATTATGGAAGCCATCTTCTCCTTGGGAGGTTATCCCTCTTGGCAAAGGATATTTCACTCTGAATTCTCTTATCAAGAGGATTATGTTGTTGCTTTTACGAAGTCTGCCTGGCTTCTGCATGTCGGGATTATCTATCTTCAGGCATGGACTCCTAATTTCAATCCTAACAAGATGGCTTCCTCCACAGCTCAGGTATGTGTTCGAATTTTTAATCTCCCGCATGAGTTTTGACACCCTGAAGTTCTTACTGGTATTGCTAGGCATGTTGGCACCCCTATTATGATAGATGGCATGTCTGCTAGGGCTAGCTTTTGTTGGCTATTTTGCTAGAGTGTTGGTTGAGATGAATGTGGCGATTGATATCCCTGAATTTCTTGACTTTAAATGTGATGATGATATCTTTGAAATTGAATTTGGATATGAAAATTTGCCATATTTTTGTTGTCTTTGTTCTGCGATTGACCATGCTTCTGACGATTGCAGGAAACTAAGTTCGGAGAAGGACCCTACTTCTCCGACTAAGCAGACTGAGCAGGATAATAATTTGCGTGGTCGGAAGCATCGCAACAGGTCTCAAAAGAGGAATAATTCCAGGGACCGTTCTGTTGGGTGGCAACCTCAATCTGTTGATGCTCGGATGCCCCATAGTGATGAGAGTTTGGATACGCCATTGGCTGACCCTAAGGGGAAGGAGATTGTTGGAATTCCTTCATCTGGCTTAGGCGATGGTAACTCCAGTGACGTTTTCAAAACTCCTGTTGGTGAAATTGTTGGGAACTTAATAGAATATCCTAATCCTTGTTTTGATGATACCAAAATCCATAGGCTTTGTTTGTAATAGACTAGAACTGTTCGAACTCAAGTGTTGGAGTTCTTCTCTAGTTTAGTTGCTGTTCTGAAGACTGAAGACTGGAGGACGAAGGACTGAAGACTGAAGACTGAAGTTGCCGCCTGAAGCAACAGTCGAAGAATCAGTCTTTAACTGATTACTTAATGCGTGCCATGTGGAATTAGCGGAGTGATACTAAAGTCAAGTATCAATAAAACATTTTTTCTCGGACTGAACCTCCAACGTTCAAAGGAAGCCACGTACTCCAAAAGTACAACCGCATTAAATGCAGAGATCTCAGGATCATCTTTTCTCTGCAGAGGTCATTCCTATTTGGTGACTACTTTATCAGAGACGTCGCATCTCCTGCTCATCAACATAGCCGTTCTCACCAAACAAGGAACCTCGAAGATTGAAGCTCAGCCGAAATTCAAATTACTCTCTAACGGAAGAAATCTTGAAGACCTTCTCCGCCAACGGATCTATTCAAGACTTCTCCTATAAATAGCACTCGAGAATCACTTCAATCTTCACCGATTCAACGACATTAGCTAAAACTCTGCCAAAATTGTTTCTCAGCCAAAAGCTTAACCTCTCCAAAGCTTGAATCGAAGAAGACAACACCAAAGCCAAAAATCAGTCACTACTGATTACATATATTCTCTTAGACCTTAGGCAAACCTCTGTTTACCCATAGCCTAGGTCAAAACTAACTCCAAAGAACTTGTTCTTTGAAGTTTAGTTGGCAAGATTTCAAACCTCCCTTCGACCGATAGAATCGAGTGTTTGAGTTGCAAAGGAGTTCAGGAAGGTACTCTGTCTCCGTGAGATCCTAGTGCCAGTTCATGCTAGGAATGAGAAATCCAACAAAGTGTGTTGGTACTGAAGATTGGATCTTCAGTTGTTTCGGTTGTGTGCACCCGCAAGCACACGGTTCGGTTTGCTGTGCACCCGTAAGCACTAGCATCGGTTTGCAGTGCACCCGTAAGCACTTGCAGAGTGAAGTTGTTAGTCTGATCAACCGACCGTGGATGTAGGAAGTGTTTTCCGAACCATGTAAAAATCTCTGTGTTATTTACAGCTTTCAGTTTTACTTTCCTACTTGTGCTCTTACCTTTCATAAACTGAAAACTGATTAATTGCAACGAGGAACTAAAGACTAACAACGTGCTCAACCCAAATGGCTATTGTGAAACAAAAGATTTCCGCTGCGTGTGTTATCAGTCTGACTGATCTATCTTCTGGTAGTCAGTGAGATTTATAACATCTCTGTTTATCAAACTTGACTGAAGCCTTACGTGCATGAGTTAAGTTCTTGTGACTTAACTGATAACTCCTTACTGAAGAGTCTTTCAATATCAGTCGTCAACTCTGTTTTGGTCAAATCTCTTTTCAATAAACAGGTGTTTGTGTTTGTGATTAAAGTTTCGCTTTGATCTCTGTATTGAGATCTCTTCTGGTTTAAAAATAGCCTATAGGTGTATTCCCCCCCCCATACACCTATTCAAGACCCCTCCGGACCTAACAATTGGTATTAGAGCAGGTTGTTCGCAAGAACAATTCTGTTTCTGATTAGGTTCTAATTGAACTAGATCCTTTTTCTTAAAGGTCTCGGAAAAACTTTTCTCTTTCAAAAAGTGCTTGCTATTTGCCCTATCTGTTGTTACCTGTTCTCTTTTTTGATGGAGACTAACCACAGCAGAATATCCTCTATACCTATGTTTAGTATTGAAAAATATGACATATGGAAGTTTCGACTTGAAAGCTTCCTCACCGCTCAGCATTGCCGAATGTGGGAAGTCATCACCGACGGACCAATCATCATCACCGAAATTGTCAAAAGAGTTCCAATTGACCCAGCTCGGGATCCATACGATGAGGTCCAGATCAAGCAGAAGGCAGACTTCACCACAAAAGAAAGGAAGCAAGATGAGCTAGACAACCTCGCTAAAAGCATCATCTCCGGCACAGATCCAGACAAGCATGTCACCAAGATCATTGATTTATGCTTAATTGTTCTAAATTTAGGGGTTTGCATGTGCATATTTTAAGTTAAATCTTCTGGAAATTGGTGCGTTTTATGTGTTGTTTTATGCTTTGCATGAGATTTAGGTTTTATAGATGGAAGAGTGCAATTTTGGAGATTTTTGCTTAAGAATGGTGTTTTTAGGCGTAGTCCGGACTGCAGAGCTGAAAAGCCCGCTGCAGAGCTGAAAAGCCCGCGCCAGAGTAGAAAAGCCCGTGTTGCAAAGCAGAGCAAAGAAGCTCGTCAGAGCAGAGCTACGAGGATAGCTCTGTAGCAGAGTTAGAGCCGAAGTCTTCAGAGCTGAACTTCCCTATCAGAGATGAAAACTCCAGAGCAGAACAAACGTATCAGAGCAGAGCTAACTTACGCGCCAGAGTATAACTTGACAGAGCAGAGTAAAGATTGACAGAGCAGAGCTAAGGACCTTCAGAGTCAACTTATGCAGAGCTGACTTTTCAGCTCTGCACCTTTCAGAGCTTGCTACTGTCAGAGCTGACTTTTAGCTCTGCACTATGCCGTAGCAGAGCCGACTCCCCAGAGTTCGCGTATGCTGCTAGAGCTGTAATTGTCGCCAGAGTGGAGGTGTTTTGTAGAGTGCGATGCCAGCTGGAGTTGCCTTATCTTACACGATTCTATTGCCTTTAGAGTTCTACTTAGCATGGCAACTTTCATGGTGATCAAGAGTATTTTGAAGTCTATAAATAAGGCTTAGTTTTCATTGTAAAAATCATCCTTTGCCCTAGTTTTTGACGCCTTTGAGATCTTCTTTCGTTGGCAGCCGAAACTTAGGAGTTTACTTACTTTCTTAGTGCTTCATAGCTTTTGAATTTCATTGTTCTTAGATAGGTTTCGATCCAGTTTTTATTTTAGTTTATTCTTAGATTATGATTGAGTGACACAATTACACATTCAAGATGATTACGGTATTTAGTATTTTAATTCAATTTAATTCGTTTCATTATGTTCTTACCGTGCCTTTACGTTTATGCTTTCTTTTCAATCATGCAATTTAAATTATGCACTTTAGTTTCATGCCTAGTTTAGTCTTTAATTTTCATAGTTTAATCGTGTTTAGTTTCTTAAGTTCGAGTTTTACTTTAAGTTATTTAAATTATTGTCTAGGATTTCTATAGTTTCTTGCCTAGTTTAATTTATAAGTTTAATTTTACTTTTCAAGTTAAGTTTAATTTACGAAGTTCTAGTTTTTAATTCAAACGTTTATTGTTTTTCCTATGATACAATTAGAAGCCCTTAAAGACTTTCCTTGAGAGACGACTTGGGTTAACTTACACGTTATAATAGATCTCGTACTATTGCGAGTCAATCTAGAGTAGTGTTTAGGTTGAGTCAATTTTTGTACAGGAGCAGGTGATTTATGCTTATTTGTTCTAAATTTTGGGGTTTGCATGAGCTTTAGTTTAAAAGAATCTTCTGGAAATTGGTGCGTTTTATGGTGTATTTCATGCTTTGCAGGAGATTTAGGTTGTCGAGATGAAGAGTGCAAATTTTGGAAAATATGGGCTAAGAATTACGTTTTTGTGCATACTCTGGCATTTCAGAGAAATGCCCCAGAATCAGAGCAGCGGAACCAACCCAGGAAGCGCCAGAGGAATCGAAGTGCCAGAGGAATCGGAAGCGCAAGAGAAATCACTTCGCTACTGGAAACATAAGTGCCAGAGAAATCACCTTTCCTCTGCCGATAGCAGAGAAATCACCATTCCGCTGGCGACCCATTCCGCTGGCGATAGCCAGAGCGGAAGCCATTCCGCTGGCGAGAGCCCCGAATTCGGCCAGGGAGGAGATTATTTCTAAAGCACGCGTCACAGCTGTAGAGTTGCCTTATTTTGCACGATTCTATTGCCTTAAGAGTTCTACTTTGCATGGCAACTTCCATAGTGATCCAGAGGGATTTGAAGTCTATAAATAGGGCCATACTTTTCATTGTAATATCATCTTTTGCCCTAGTTTTAGACGCCATCTTTGAGATCTGTTGGCATCCGAAGCTTAGGATTTACTTGCTTTCATAGTTCCTCATAGTTTTCGAATTCATTATTTTAAGTTAGATTTCAATTCAGTTTTTAGTTTATTCTTGGATTGTGATTGAGTGACACAATTACACGTTCAAGACATTTACGGTATTTCGTATTTCAATTCAAGTTATTTTCGTTTAATCATGTTTACGTTTTTCGTTCATGTTTATGCTTTCGTTTTAATTATGCAATTTAAATTATGCACTTTAGTTTCACGCCTAGATTAGTTGGTTTTTAATTTACAAGTATTTAATTTCTTAAGTTAGGTTTAATTTGAGTTGTTTAGATTCTTGCCTAGGTTAAGTTTAAATTCAAATTTAATTTAAGTTTAAGTTTAAGTTTCAGTTTTTAAATTCAAACTTTTTACTGCTTTCTTTACTGTTTTTCCTGCGATACAATTAGAAGCCCTTTAAGACTTTCCTTGAGAGATGACACTGGGTCAACTTACCATCACTATGATGTCCTTGTTCTATTACAAGTCAAACTAGAGGTGTTCTAGGTTGAGTCAAATTTTGGCGCCGTTGCCGGGGGAAGTTTTAGGCGTTTTAATTGTGTCGTTTTTACTAGCTTTATTTAAATTCCTGTTATTTTCGTTTTTACGTTTCTTCCCCTCGGTACGTTTAATCCGTTTGTTTAGTGTTGTGCATGCAGGGACGCCGTAGTCTTAAAGGCAAACTTGTGTCCCCGTTGCATAGTACGAGCGAAGGGATTTTAAGGAAGTATAGCTGCAAAGGAGTGTTCGCTGAAGACAGCGCTGCCAGCTCCGCCAATTCCAGCTCTGACTCTGAACCTGAAGTTCCAGAGCAGACCGTAGAAGAGGAGGAAGCCAGCTCTGCCAAGTCCAACTCTGATTCTGAACTACCAGAGCAGAGCGCATGAGAGGAGGAACAAGATTCGCCAGCCAGCTCTGACTCTGAGCCTTCAAAGCAGCCAACGAAGGAGGACGCCAGCTCTGCCGATACAGAGCCTACGACAGAAACGGCAAAACAAGCTAAGGAGGAAGAGGCCAGCTCCGCCAATTTCAGCCCTAAGCAGAATTTAAATGAGGAAAAGAAGGAGATGGCCCAGAACATGGAATACATGGGAGACTTCACCAGACCTGTGATTGGAGATACCAACACGTCGGCAATCGTGCTCCCCACTGCTGTGAGAAATTACAATCTCAAACCCAATGACTCAAGTTTACTGCTGGTGTTTCATGGGATGCCAAGCGAGGATGCGCTGCAATTCATCCGAGATTTTTGCACCCCAGTGCAAACTATACCACTGCTTAGCCTCACGGAGGACCAACTCAAGCTCAAGTGCTTTCCCTATGCACTTAAAGACCGGGCGAGGACATGGATGCTATCTCTGCCACCCAATTCTATCACTACATGGGGAGAAGCTTGTGAAAAATTCATGCTGAAATACTACCCAAGCCACAAAACATAGGAGTTGAGAACAAAAATAATGGAGTTCACCCAAGGAGCGGATGAGCCTTTGCATGAAGCTTGGGAGAGATATGAAGAACTCCTCCGTCAATGCCCTCAACATCAATTCACTAATGTTATGTTGATGCAGTTCTTCTATGATGGGTTAGTTCAAACTGCCCAATTTATGGTGGATAGCACGGCAGGAGGCAACATAGCTCGGAAGACGGTAACAGAGCTAAAAGAGATTTTCAAGACTGATTTATGCTTAATTGTTCTAATTTTAGGGGTTTGCATGTGCACATTTTAAGTTAAATCTTCTGGAAATTGGTGCGTTTTATGGTGTATTTTATGCTTTGCAGGAGATTTAGGTTTTCAAGATGAAGAGTGCAAATGTTGGAGAGTTTGGGCTAAGAATCGTGTTTTTGTGCATACTCTAGCATGTAAGAGAAGCAAAGCCTCGCTTGCCAGAGCAGCGAAATGGGAAGCACCAGAGGAATCGAAGCGAGTGCGGAAGCGCCAGAGGAATCAAAGCAAGCGCCTAAGCGCCAGAGGAATCAAAGCGAGCGCGGAAGCGCCAGAGGAATCAAAGCGAGCGCGGAAGCGCCAGAGGAATCGGAAGCCAGAGAAATCACCGCTCCTCTGGCGATAGCCAGAGAAATCACCATTCCGCTGGCGACCCATTCCGCTGGAGAGAGCCAGTGCGGAAGCCATTCTGCTGGCGAGAGCCGCGATTTCCGCTAGGGTGGAGATGACTTGTAGAGCGCGCGTCACAGCTGGACTTACCTTCCTTTGCACGATTCTATTCCTTTTAGAGTCCGGCTTTGCATGGCAACTTCCATGGTGATCTAGGGAAATTTGAGGTCTATAAATAGGGCTTAGTTTTCATTGTAAAATCAATCCTCTTGCCTCCGGCACTTAGTTAGATCATCCCTTGCCCTAATCTTTAGTTCCGCCAAGTTAGCTAAAGCTTAGGTTTATTGCTTTCATAATTTTAGTTTCGATTTCCGTTCTAGTTAGTTTATAGTTCTTTAAATTCATGTTTTAGATTAGTTCCCGTTTAAAGTTGTAATTACGTGACAGATTACTTCTCGAGACGAATTTACGGTATTTATTTAATCCAGTTTATTTATTTGCTTTTACTTATGCTTTCTTTAAATTCTGCAAATTTACTTATGCGTTTTTATGATGCTTTCTTTAAATTATGCAATTTAGTTTCTGCCTAGTTAGATTAGATTAGAAGTTTTAATTAAAGTTATTTAAATTTAATTTGTCTAGTTAATTCTTTAATTTAAGTTCTTTAAATTCTTGCCTAGGGTTTAATAGTTTAATTCGCCTAGATAATTTTAAGATTAAGTTTTTAGTTAAGTTTAAATTACAAGCATTAGTTAATAATTTCTTTTTGCCTAGTTAAGTTTAATTTCACGTAAATTTACTTTCCAAGTTTTAGTTAATAATCCCAACCTTTACTGCTTTCTTGTGACATAATTAAAAGCCCTTAAAGATCTTCCTTGAGAGATGACACTGGGTCAACTTACCATCACTAGGATGTCCTTGTTCTATTGCAATTCAAACTAGAGGTGTTCTAGGTTGAGTCAAATTTTGGCGCCGTTGCCGGGGAAGGTTTTAGGCGTTTAGTTGTGTCACTTTTCTTTTAAGTTTTTAATTGCTTTCTTTACTTTACGTTTTGTTTTTACTTTTCTTTCCCGCCGGTATGGTTGATCCGTTTGTTAGTGTTTGTTCAGACGAGTTCAGCGCTGCCGCTGCCAGATTACAAACGAGGAGAAGAAGGAGATGGCACAAAATATGGAGTACATGGGAGATATCACCCTGCCCGTCATCGGAGACACCAACACATCGGCTATTGTGCTTCCACCCGCCGTCAGAGATTACAATCTAAAGCCGAATGATTCAAGTCTTCTACCTCTGTTCCATGGGATGCCGAGTGAAGATACCCTACAATTCATCCGTGATTTTTGCACACAAGTTCAAACCATTCCATTGCTGAAGCTCACGGAGGACCAACTTAAGCTCAAGTGCTTCCCCTATGCACTTAAAGATCGGGCGAGAACATGGATGCTAACTCTGCCGCCCAACTCTATCACTACGTGGGGAGAAGCGTGTGAAAAGTTCATGCTCAAGTACTATCCCAGCCACAAGACACAGGAGCTCAGGATGCAAATCATGGAATTTACCCAAGGAGTGGACGAGCCCCTACATGAAGCATGGGATAGATTCCAAGAACTCCTCCGCCAGTGCCCGTAACATCAACTCCCCAACGTGATGTTGATGCAAGTTTTCTACGATGGGTTAGTGCAAACTGCCCAATTTATGGTGGACAGCACCGCAGGAGGGAACATAGCTTGGAAGACTGCTGCAAAGCTGAAGGAGATATTCAAAACATTAGCGGAGAGCTCTCAACAAAAGTCGGTCCGTGGAAAGAGAGTTGAGGCCAGCGCTGTGACGAACCAGTTTGAGATGCAGAAACAATTGGCCTCAATCATGCGCGAAGTACAACAGCTCAAGATGAGCCATACGGAAGCTGCACCTGTCCCTGCGCAGAGCATAAATTATAATCAAAGCAATGGTGAATGGAGAGGTCAGCACCAAGGGAATTTTCAGCGCAATCAATTCCAGAGTTCACCGCCAACACATCCGCAAAAACAGTCCCTGGAGGAGACTATGCAGGCCTTTATGGAGGTCAGTAAGCAAAGCTTTGAGATGACCATGCAAAGTATGGAGTCTCAGGCTGCCACTATCAAACGCCTCGAGACAACTGTGGGGCAACTGTCGGGCGCGCTGGACCAGCTACAGCAGCAGCAGAGCCAAACTCATCAAGCGCTAGCTCTGGCGAGGATGCCAGAGCAGACTAGGCTGCCAGCTCTGACTCGACAGCCAGAGCAGAGGAGAAGGACGCCAGAGCAGAGGAGAGCGCCAGAGTTGATAAGGCCAGAGCAGAAACTTCACAAATCAAGTACGCCATATCAACCACAGAAGCCCAGCCCACCTCTGCCACCATCAAGTGTTGATCCAACCCAACCTTTACCGAAGCAAGAAGATCCAGGGAGTTTCATTATTGGTATTGGTTTGGGTCGAGCTGGAGAATTCACGGGCATGTTAGACTTGGGTGCGGCAGTCAATTTGATGCCGTATGCTATTTTTCAGAAATTGGGCAGGAAGGAAGAGGAGCTTAAAAGCACGAAAATAAGACTTCAACTAGCTGATGGGGCATATTGTAGCACTCGTGGTATTTTAAAAGATGTTGAAGTCATGGTGAGAGGAATCACGGTGCTAGCCGATTTCGTGGTGCTCGAGGCAGGGCATGGCATTATAGGAAAGAATGGGCAACTTGTTCTACTTGGTCGGCCTTTTATGGCTACTACCCAGACGCGCATTGATGTGGGTTCTGGAACTTTGAGCATGGCCGGGTCTGGTAGATCGGTAACATTCTCTGTTTTTAATAAAAAACATGTTATTTCTAACTCTTCTATGCATATTTGTTCTCTTGTTGAGATTTCTAATCATAAGGGAGAAGTGGAAAATGTTAGTGCTAACGGTCTTCCGCCAGCTCTGACCACCGCACCAGCTCTGCCAAGTGCAGCGCTGCCCAGTTCAGCGCTGCCCAGTCCAGCGCTGCTTAGTCCAGTCATGCCAAGTTCCGCGCTGCCCAGTCAGCCAGCCCTGACCAGTTCGCCAGTGCTGGAGAGCACTAGCCCGGAAGAGGACATAATTATACATGATTTTCTTGATAATTTGCAGGATGAGGAGGCCATTGAAGATCAATTTTTGGCCAAGCTTCCACTCGACCTTAATGCCGTTCATGAGGTACCAACTACCGTGAAAGAGGATGCAACCGTTGAGGAAGAACGGGCTGATGTGCTGCCATGCAAGGATGGTACCGTGGTAAGAGTGCAGAGTGCACCACCTTTGGAAGAGAAGAAAGATGAGAGATCTCGACATAACTCTTGGTTCGAGAGAATGATGAATGTGATGAGCTCTGCTTGCTCACTAAGAGGACCCGCAGCTGAACTTGTCACAGCCCCCTATCCCAGTGACGGGTTAACCGGGGTTATGACTTGGGGTGAACAATAAGAAACGGAAATTAAAGGGGATTTGTTAAGTAACCAACATTTATAACAATAAACTAGTGATATATATATAACCGCTTGGGTAATTTACAAACGAGCCTGCCATAGCGACTAGACCCCAAATGAAAGTTAATCAAAATGAAAGAGTAATAAGTTCCACAATACGATAATAATTTCAGAGTGTTTGCAGCGGAAAAACGTGTGAGTTATACATATGGAGATGCATACTCAAGGTTTCATTATATAACCATCAAAAGGGAAATCCGCTCAACACCAATCCATTCCATCGCGTGCTCAAACTTGGATTTTTGAAAAATAGTAAACGTTGTCAAACTGGGCTCAACTTTGGTGGATATCTATATAACACAATAAGGTTAATACCATAAAAATTTGGAAAGCTAGATCACACAGGAAGCCACTGAGAAGAATGACTCTTTACCCTGTTCTCTGAAATTCTCGGTAGTAATGTGCAGTTTAGGTTTTGCATTTTAAAGAAATATCAAACGAAGTTTGAATGGCTTGAAATTTTACCGGTGTGCTCAGGACTCTCAAATATACTTACCATAAAAGTTTCATGGTGTTTAGGTAACTAAACCCCCTCGAAAACAGTAGGTCAGTGCGTCATAAAAAAATGACTCCGAATTCAATCACACAAGCAAACATGCTCAACTCAACATTCATTCAAAGAAAACTCATCAAAGCTCATTTTAAACACTTATAGGACTAAAAAAAAAAACATTCAAGTACAACATAATACTCATAATACTCAATCTCAACTCTCCTCTTACATCATAAACTCAAATCTCAAGGAAAACGTTTCAACGAACGCATCAATTCAATTCTCTTTTCATTTTCATGCTCAAAATTACTCAATTATTCAAACATGATCTCATACACCACATAACTCATTATACACATATAGATTCCCTTTTATCATGTAAACTAAACTCTAATGAAACTTCATGTATCAACATAAAACTCTTAATGAAACATGACAAACTCTCACATAATGGTCATAAAGCAATTAGAGCTCATTTTACCAAGCATCAACCTCACATCATATGAGAACTCAAAAACTCATATAAACTAAACTAAGTCAAAATTTTACTTAGCCAACAAAAGATTTAATCAAACATAATAAGACACTAAAATCATGCTCAATTACATATATCTTAAGCCAATTCACTTAATAAACACATAGACAAGAAAGTCCTAATTTTTATTAAACTAAACTCTTTGAAATTTTATAAACACACATGACACTTTGATCCAATCATTGATCTACCAATTTTAACCTTTTAAACTCACATATAAACCATCAATTAACAATTTAGGGCATAAATACACATATCCCTAATTTTATTAAACTAACTCATCTCAAAATCATCAATTGACATCATATACTCAATTTACTCCATCAATCATCATCATATACATCTCATAGACTCATCTTCATCAACAATCCATCATTTTAATCATCAACTCACAATTTCCCAATTTTTGGGTAAACTAAACTCAATCGACTTTCACATCTCAAAGCATATACTTTCACAACACACATCAATTATCAACAAACACCACATAGATCTCATTTTTCACCCCAAATCAAGGAAAGAAAAAGAAAATTTTTGAAGGGTAAAGACCCATTTTTTTCGAAAATTTTAAGAACAAGGGAGGGGTGATTTTCTTTCTTCAATCTTTCGAGAATACTCACATACCACATCATTCAAGCAAGATTTATGGAATACATGGTCACTTACCCAAATTTCTTACCAAGATTCACACTTTCTCACTCTAGCTTTGAAGCCCTTCTTCAATGATTCTCTTGAATTCAAGTAGCTAGGATGTGTTTATGTGTGAATTAAGAGTGGATTGAGGTGTTTGGTGAAATTTTTGGAAGCTCCGAAGGTCTCTTCAATGGAGGAAAATGGAGGAAAGTGAGAGATGAGGGAGAGGGAGAGAGAGCCGAAAATGGGGTGGAGGGAGAGAGAGAATTGCCTTGCAAGATTTGTGAGGATTTGGTAATCTTAGGAAAGATTTGGCAATCTTAAAGAATATTGGGCATTAAAGCCTTGACCTCTCTCTCTCTAATCTCTACACTCTCTCTCTAATCTCTACACTCTCTCAATTAATACACTAATCCACTTGGCAATTGGGTATTTAGGCACATGCTTGAGAAATTAAAAAATAATAGTGTGAGAAGGGTGATTAAATAATAACCACAATAATTATGGAAATATTTACTCATTAATAAAATATCATAGCATAATTATTCATGTAACCAAATAAAATAATTATAGCACTAATATTAGTGCACTCACTCAATTATAATATTCCTCATCATAGGAAAAATAATTTTAAAAATATTTTGTTTGGAAAAAATTTCATAAACCGGCATTCTTTGATTTCTCGGTAAAAATAAACTGCACTTGCTTTGGAAACTTAATTAAAATTCCAAGTGCTATAATCCTCAAATAAAAATCATAATAACTTGCTCATATAAATACACTTAACTCACCAATTAAAACTTATGCACCGTATTTATAAAAATTTTCTTTAACTAAGCACATTAAAACACATATATAACGATTAAATCACACCAGATAAATCAAACCAGTTTTATTATTAATGGATGCCGAACCCTAATTATTAATAATTAAGCCCTTAATCAGGGATTAAAAGTCGGGGTATGACAGAACTAGAGGATGATGTGCTTTCACGAGGACTAAGTCAGCTGACGTTTCATAGCGATTTTGGTTAAGGGATCCTCTACGTCGGGCTGGCGACTTTAACTCTAGCGCTTGGTGGGAGGCAACCCACCGTGGTTTGGTTTTTAGTTTTTTTTGTTTTTCTTGTTCTTTGTTTTCCGTTTTTGTATTGTCTTTCCTAAGTTTTGGTTGCTTGCGCGGATACTTTGATGTGGTGTTCATGTTTTGACTTCAGCGCTGCAGTTTCCCTCTGCCATCAGTGCAGCCTCGCCAACGCGTCTCTGCATTTTTCCGTGCTGCACTTCTCCAGCGCGGTACTTCTCCGCGCTGTACCTTTCCGCGCTGCACTTTTCCGCGCTCGCTGCAACTCTCCACTCTGCAACAGATCGCAAAGCCCCTTCTTCACCACCTTGCACGATGCTTCAGTTTCTCAATGCCGATAATCAGGGACGTTTTCTTAACTCTTCTTATTTCTTTTGTTCCCTGAGGACATGGCATGCTTTATTTGTGGGGGGGTGTTTTATTGTGCTTATATTTTCAATTGGGCGAGATTAGTCTTTCTATGCTTAGTTTTTGGTCTCGAATCTTGCTAATTTTTATGAATTTGTGGAAGAGTAGATGGTTTTCGATGCGAATTTCGGGTTTGTGAATGAATGGTGGTTATTCTTGTTTTACTCTTGATATATGTTTCTTGTTTGTGCAAAGAATTTGAGTTTTGTTGCAACATGATTGTAAGTTAGTAAAACGTGATTTGTCCGGTAGATGCTAGAAGGAGTGTTGTCATTGTGATTGCCTACGATCGTATCTTATCTGTGAAAATGATGGACGAATTGCCAACTTCAAAATTGCCAGCTCTGAAACATCTGGCCTGTTCTGAAATGTGATAGCTCTGAGTCTCTGCTCCTCTAGTCTAACTATGAGCATGGGAAACCACGTGAAAAGACTTTGGAGTACATCCAAATGGTTTTTATTTCATGAATTATGGCTAAACTGTCGAAAATCTCAAGCACACAAAGTGTGAAAAATGGTGATATTGATTATAAAGGCGATCACACTAGGGAATTCACTTCTAGCGGAGAATTGGGTCTGATCGAATTACTTACATTACTCTTTTGTTGTTTCTTAAACTTAGAATTACTTGCATGATCGAGAGATGTGTGTTGATTGTAAAATTTTGAATTAACTTTGTGAATGTTTGGATGGAAATTAACATTGTTGAAATCAATCTCTTCCTAGGATTCATACGGATTTTGCTTGAGGACAAGCAAAAGGCTAAGTGTGGGGGGGTTGGTTTATGCTTAATTGTTCTAATTTTAGGGGTTTGTATGTGCACATTTTAAGTTAAATCTTCTGGAAATTGGTGCGTTTTATGGTGTATTTTATGCTTTGCAGGAGATTTAGGTTTTCGAGATGAAGAGTGCAAATGTTGGAGAGTTTGGGCTAAGAATCGTCTTTTTGTGCATACTCTGGCATGTAAGAGAAGAAAAGCCTCGCTTGCCAGAGCAGCGAAATGGGAAGCGCCAGAGGAATCGAAGCGAGCGCGGAAGCGCCAGAGGAATCGAAGCGAGCGCGGAAGCGCCAGAGGAATCGAGGCGAGCGCGGAAGCGCTAGAGGAATCAAAGCGAGCGCCGAAGCGCCAGAGGAATCAAAGCGAGCGCGGAAGTGCCAGAGGAATCGAAGCGCCAGAGGAATCGGAAGCCAGAGAAATCACCGCTCCTCTGGCGATAGCCAGAGAAATCACCATTCCGCTGGCGACCTATTCCGCTGGAGAGAGCCAATGCGGAAGCCATTCTGCTGGCGAGAGCCGCGATTTCCGCCAGGGTGGAGATGACTTGTAGAGCGCGCGTCACAGCTTGACTTACCTTCCTTTGCACGATTCTATTCCTTTTAGAGTCCGGCTTTGCATGGCAACTTCCATGGTGATCTAGGAAAATTTGAGGTCTATAAATAGGGCTTAGTTTTCATTGTAAAATCAATCCTCTTGCCTCCGGCACTTAGTTAGATCATCCCTTGCCCTAATCTTTAGTTCCGCCAAGTTAGCTAAAGCTTAGGTTTATTGCTTTCATAATTTTAGTTTCGATTTCTGTTCTAGTTAGTTTATAGTTCTTTAAATTCATGTTTTAGATTAGTTCCCGTTTAGAGTTGTAATTACGTGAAAGATTACTTCTCGAGACGAATTTACGGTATTTCCTTAATCAAGTTTATTTATTTGCTTTTACTTATGCTTTCTTTAAATTTTGCAAATTTACTTATGCGTTTTTATGATGCTTTCTTTAAATTATGCAATTTAGTTTCTGCCTAGTTAGATTAGATTAGAAGTTTTAATTAAAGTTATTTAAATTTGATTTGTCTAGTTAATTCTTTAATTTAAGTTCTTTAAATTCTTGCCTAGGGTTTAATAGTTTAATTCACCTAGATAATTTTAAGATTAAGTTTTTAGTTAAGTTTAAATTACAAGCATTAGTTAATAATTTCTTTTTGCCTAGTTAAGTTTAATTTCACGTAAATTTACTTTCCAAGTTTTAGTTAATAATCCCAACCTTTACTGCTTTCTTGTGACATAATTAAAAGCCCTTAAAGATCTTCCTTGAGAGATGATACTGGGTCAACTTACCATCACTAGGATGTCCTTGTTCTATTTCAAGTCAAACTAGAGGTGTTCTAGGTTGAGTCAAAGACCTTGGCCGAGAGCTCCCAACAAAAGTCAGTCCGTGGACGGAGAGTGGAGGCTAGTGCCGTGACAAATCAGTTCGAGATGCAGCAGCAATTGGCCTCGATCATGCGAGAAGTCCAACAGCTCAAGATGGAAAAGATGGAAAATTCTCCAGTTTAGAGCTCAGCGCCGCCGATGACAACTCAGCCAAATCCAGCTCTGCCAATGTCAACCCCGCCGAACCCAGCCATGCAGTACGTTGAGCCGTGTGGTATTTGTGGAGATTTCAGCCATGGAGCTAATGAGTGCCATAGAATGGGAGAGTTTACTCCGGAAGGACAAGCCGAGGTCTATGCTGCACAAGGATTTCAGAGCTATAATCAAATGCAGAGCAGACCTGGCTTCGTGCAAAACTACAATCAAGGACAGAGCTATAATCAAGTACAGAGCTATAATCAAGGGCAGAGCAGACCACAATTCGGGCAGCACGATAATCAAGGGCAGAGCAGACCGCAGAATTATAATCAAGGGCAGAACGTCAATAATGGATGGAGAGGTCAGCAGCCTTGCCCACCGCAACAAAATTTTCCCCAACAATATCCACCGAGGTATCAACAGCAAGGGAATTTTCAGCCTTCGCAACAACACACTCAGCACCAGAAGTCATCTCTCGAGGATACCTTGCAAGCCTTCATGGAGATCAGCAAGCAGAACATGGAGATGACTAAGCAAAATTTTGAGTCTCAATCCGCCACAATAAAAAGACTTGAGACCACCGTAGGGCAACTGTCGAGCACCTTGAACCAATTGCAGCAGCAGCAGCAGCCCGGAAAATTTCATGGTCAACCTCTGCAAACTCACTAAGCTTTAGCTATCACTGCTCTCGAAGAGCAGACTTGGATACCGGAACAAACATGGATTCCGAAGCAGACCAGGGTACCAGAGCTGACGTGGATGCCTGAACCGACTCCGGTACTAGAGCAGAAGAAGGTAGTAGCACTACCCAGTCCAGCTCTGCCGAGTGCCGCGCTGCCCAGTCCAGCCCTGCCGAGTGCAGCGCTGCCCAGTCCAGCCTTGCCGAGTGCCGCGCTGCCCAGCTCAGCACTGCCAGATCCAGTCCCGCAGAAGTCAGCCTTGCTGAATCCAACCTTGTAGACTCCAGCTATGCAAAACCCAGCTCTGCAGATTTCAGCCTTGCAAAATTCAGCTATGGAAAGTCCAGCTCTGCAGAATCCAGCTCTGCAGAGCCCAACCTTGCCGAAACCAACTATGCAGAATTCAGCTATGCAACCTTCAGCACTGCAGATTCCAGCACTGCAGAATCTAACACTTCAGAATCCAGCTCTGCAGGAGCCAGCTATGCCAAGTCTAGCTCTGCAGCATCCTGCCATGCGTAGTTCAGCTATGCAGAATCCGGCCCCGCAGAGTGCAGCCGTGCCAAGTGCAGCATTGCAATGGTCAGTCATGCCAAATCCAGTTCTGCAAAACTATGGCATGAGAAAGGCACCTAAGCTGATAAGGACGCCGGAGCTAAGAAGAGCACCAGAGCTGAGACGAGCGCCAGAGTTGATAAGGCGGCAAGAGCGAACTCTCCACAAGTCCACTACGCCGTATCGACCACCGAAAGTTGTCCAACATTCCTGGCCACCTCTGCCACCACCGATTGTTGATCCAACCCAACCATTACCGAAGCAAGGAGATCCTGGCAGTTTTATTCTTAGTATTGGTTTGGGTAGAGCTGGAGAGTTCTCGGGAATGTTAGACTTAGGTGCGGCAATCAATGTAATGCCGTTTGCTATTTTTCAAAAATTGGGCAGGAAGGAAGATGAGCTTAAAAGCACGAGAACAAGACTTCAACTAGCTGATGGAGCATATTGTAGCACTCGTGGTCTTTTAAAAGATGTTGAGGTCAAGGTGAGAGGAATCACAGTGCTAGCCGATTTCGTGGTGCTTGATGCAGGGCAGGGCGTTATAGGAAAGAATGGACATCTTGTTCTACTCGGACGGCCTTTTATGGCTACTACCCAGACTTACATTGATGTGGGATCTGGAACTGTGAGTATGGCGGGGTCCGGTAGATCGGTAACTTTCTCGGTTTTCGATAAGAAGCCTGTTATTCCTACCTCTCTAATGCATTTCTGTTCTTTTGTGGAGATTTCTGACCATGTGGAAGAAGTGGGAATTTTCAGCGCTAACAGTCTTCTGCCAGCTCTATCCAGCACTCCAGCTCTGACGAGCCCAGCGCTGCCCATCCAGCCTGCTATGATGAGCACTTGCCAGAATTTTACTAAGGAGAATTTGATGAGCACTGGCCCGGAAGAAGAAAATGAGACGCCGGTTCTCAGATCGGCAGAGCTGTCTCGAGAGAAAGAGGGTGTGTTGCAAAAGAATGTGTTTGACCCTGGTGTAGCCCAGTCTAAGAATAATTTCAGAGGAGAGGGTCATCGCATCAAATCTGATTATGGGCAGATGAGTACTCCAATGGTGGTGGAGTCTCACACTCTGCACGATCCTCACTAAGGGTCAGATCTGAAGTCGGGCTGGAGACTTTAACTCTAGCGCTTGGTGGGAGGCAACCCACCGTTGGTTTATTTTTAGTTTTTGTTATTCGTTGTTTTTAGTTGTGTGTTTCGTGTTTTTCCTAAGTTTCGGGTGTTGTGCGGATGCTTTGATGCTTGGTGCGCTTGTCTTATTTTTCAGCGCTGCAATTCTCATAATGCCGCCAGTGCTGACTTTCTCAGCGCTGCTTTGGCAGCGATATCCTTCTCCGCGCTGCACTTCTCCGCGCTGCTCTGGCAGCGCTATCCTGATGCAGCGTGGCCACTCTTCCCTCTGCAAGGCCACAAACCTCAATTTTTGCCGCCTCTCACGATGGTTCAGCTTTTCCATGCCGATAATCAGGGATGCTTTCTACACTTTTCTTCTTTCTTTTATGCCCTGAGGACATGGCATGCTTTAAGTGTGGGGGGAGTTTTGTGGTTATATTGAAAATTGGGCGAAATTGTTTTTTCTATGCTTAGTTTTTGGACTCGAATCTTGCTAAGTTTGTATGAATTTGTGGAAGAGTAGATGGTTTTCAATGCGCATTTCGGGTTTGTGAATGAATGGTGGTTATTCTTGTTTTATTCTTGATATATGTTTCTTGATTGTGCAAAGAATTAAGAGTTTTGTTACAACACGATTGTAAGTTAGTAAAACGTGATTTGTCCGGTAGATGCTAAAAGGAGTGTTGTCATTGTGATTGCCTACGATCGTATCTTATATGTGAAATGTGAAAATGTTGGACGAATTGCCAACTTCAAAATTGCCAGCTCTGAAATATCAGGCCTGTTCTAAAATGTGACAGCTCTGAGTCTCTCCTCCTCTAGTCTAACTATGAGCATGGGAAACCACGTGAAAAGACTTTGGATTATATCCAAATGGTTTTATTTCATGAATTATGGCTCAACTGTCGAAAATCTTAAAGTACAAAAAGTGTGAAAAATGGTGATATTGATTATAAAGGCGATCACATTAGGGAATTCACTTCTAGCGGAGAATTGGGTCTGATCGAATTACTTACATTACTCTTTTGTTATTTCTTAAACTTAGAATTACTTGCATGATCGAGAGATGTGTGTTGATTATAAGATTCTGAATTGACTTTGAGAATGTTTGGATGGAAATTAGCATTGTTGAAATCAATCTCTTCATAGGATTCATATGGATTTTGCTTGAGGACAAGTAAAAGGCTAAGTGTGGGGGGGTTGATTTATGCTTAATTGTTCTAAATTTTGGGGTTTGCATGAGCTTTAGTTTAAAAGAATCTTCTGGAAATTGGTGCGTTTTATGGTATTTTTCATGCTTTGCAGGAGATTTAGGTTGTCGAGATGAAGAGTGCAAATTTTGGAGAATATGGGCTAAGAATTACGTTTTTGTGCATACTCTGGCATTTCAGAGAAATGCCCCAGAATCAGAGCAGCGGAACCAACCCAGGAAGCGCCAGAGGAATCGAAAGCGCCAGAGAAATCACTTCGCTACTGGAAACATAAGTGCCAAAGAAATCACCGTTCCTCTGGCGATAGCAGAGAAATCACCATTCCGCTGGCGATAGCCAGAGCGGAAGCCATTCCGCTGGCGAGAGCCCCGAATTCGGCCAGGGAGGAGATTATTTCTAAAGCGCGCGTCACAGCTGGAGAGTTGCCTTATTTTGCACGATTCTATTGCCTTAAGAGTTCTACTTTGCATGGCAACTTCCATAGTGATCCAGAGGGATTTGAAGTCTATAAATAGGGCCATACTTTTCATTGTAATATCATCTTTTGCCCTAGTTTTAGACGCCATCTTTGAGATCTGTTGGCATCCGAAGCTTAGGATTTACTTGCTTTCATAGTTCCTCATAGTTTTCGAATTCATTGTTTTAAGTAAGATTTCAATTCAGTTTTTAGTTTATTCTTGGATTGTGATTGAGTGACACAATTACACGTTCAAGATATTTACGGTATTTCGTATTTCAATTCAAGTTATTTTCGTTTAATCATGTTTACGTTTTTCGTTCATGTTTATGCTTTCGTTTTAATTATGCACTTTAGTTTCACGCCTAGATTAGTTGGTTTTTAATTTACAAGTATTTAATCTCTTAAGTTAGGTTTAATTTGAGTTGTTTAGATTTTTGCCTAGGTTAAGTTTAAATTCAAGTTTAATTTAAGTTTAAGTTTAAGTTTCAGTTTTTAAATTCAAACTTTTTACTGCTTTCTTTACTGTTTTTCCTGCGATACAATTAGAAGCCCTTTAAGACTTTCCTTGAGAGATGACACTGGGTCAACTTACCATCACTAGGATGTCCTTGTTCTATTGCAAGTCACACTAGAGGTGTTCTAGGTTGAGTCAGCAGGAGTGTGTGGAAGTCTGTGCTGGATCGGCAGACATGGAAGAGCTAGCCCGGGAAGTGAAGAGTTCAGCTCTGTGCTCGCCAACTCTGCACCCTTCAGCTCTGCACTCGCCAGCTTTGCACCCTTCAGCTCTGCACTCGCCAGCTCTGCACCCTTTAGCTCTGCACTGCCCAGCTCAGAGAAGGCGTGCCATACAGAGCTGCCGTTGGATGAACCTGTGGGAGCCAGGAAGCCAGCGCTTGAACTGAAGGAACTCCTAGCCAATCTCAAGTACGTATTCTTAGAAGAGAAAATGGTGAAGCCGAGGTTCAGATCGGCAGTGCTGTCCCAGGATAAAGAAGGTGTGTTTCCAAAGGACGTGTTTGACCCTAGTGCAACCGAGCTGTACACTAAGATTGCTAAGGAGAATTTCAGAGGAGACGGTCATAGCATGAAATCCTATTATGGGCATTTGAGTACTCCAATGGTGGTGGAGTCTCACACTCTACACGATCCTCACTAAGGGTTAGATCTGAAGTCGGGTTGGAGACTTTAAATCTAGCGCTTGGTGGGAGGCAACCCACCGTTGGTTTGCTTTTTATGTTTTTATCTTTCTTGTTCTTTCTTTGTTTTTAGTTTTTGTTTTGTGTTTGTCCTAAGTTTTGGTTGCTATGTGGATACTTTGATTTTCTGGGTGTTCATGACTTTGCTTTCAGCGCTGCATTTTCCACTCTGCAGACGCCAGCGTTGAACAGCCCAGCTCTGCACTGGGCAGAGCTAAAATCCACTCTGCATGATGACAGCGCTGCATTTTCTACTCTGACTCTGCCGTGCAGAGTCAGAGCTGACTTTCTACTCTGCAGTTGCCAGCGCTGCCACTCTCCACTCTGTAGATCACAAATTCCACTTTTCACCACCTCTCACAATGCTTCTACTCTTCAATGCCGATAATCAGGGACGTTCTTCTAACTCTTCTTACTTCTTTTGTGCCCTGAGGACATGGCATGCTTTAAGTGTGTGGGGGGGGTGTTTTGTTGTACTTATGCTTTCAATTGGGCGAAATTGATCTTTCTATGCTTAGTTTTTTTTTTCTTTGATACTTGCTAATTTTTATGAATTTACGGAAGAAAAGATGGTTTTCGATGTGATTTTCGGGTTTGTGTTTGTTTGGTGGTTATTCTTGTTTTACTCTTGATATATGTTGCTTGATTATGCAAAGAATTATGAGTTTTGTTGCAACATGATTGTAAGTAAGTAAAACGTGATTTGTCCGGTAGATGCTAGAAGGAGAGTTGTCATTGTGATTGCCTACGATTGTATCTTATCTGTGAAAAATTCTGGAAACCAGCTCTGAAATTGCCATCTCTGAAACATCTGGCCTGTTCTGAAAACATGACAGCTCTGAGTCTCTGCTCCTCTAGTCCATCTATGAGCATGGGAAACCACGTGAAAAGACTTTGGATTACATCCAAATGGTTTTTATTTCACGAATTATGGCTCAACTGTCGAAACTTTAAGCACACAAAGTGTGAAAAATGGTGATATTGATTATAAAGGCGATCACATTAGGGAATTCACTTCTAGCGGAGAATTGGGTCTGATCGAATTACTTGCATTACCCTTTTGTTGCTTCTTAAACTTTGAGTTACTTGTATGATTGAGAGATGTGTGTTGATTGTAAACTTTTGAATTGACTTCGTGAATGTTTAGATGAAAATTAGCATTGTTGAAACTAATCTCTTCCTAGGATTCATAAGGATTTTGCTTGAGGACAAGCAAAAGGCTAAGTGTGGGGGGTTTGATTTATGCTTAATTGTTCTAAATTTAGGGGTTTGCATGTGCATATTTTAAGTTAAATCTTCTGGAAATTGGTGCGTTTTATGTGTTGTTTTATGCTTTGCAGGAGATTTAGGTTTTATAGATAGAAGAGTGCAATTTTGGAGATTTTTGGTTAAGAATGGTGTTGGCAACCTTGTGGAATATCCTAATACTTGTTTTGATGATACCAAAACTCATAGGTCTTAATTGTAATAGACTAGAACAGTTTTGAACTCAAATGTTAGAGTTCGTTTCTAGTTTAGTATGCGGTTCGGAAGAATGAAGACTGAAGGACGAAGGACTGAAGACTGAAGACTGAAGATAACAACTGAAATATCAGTTGAAGAATCAGTTTGG
This sequence comes from Salvia miltiorrhiza, assembly GCF_028751815.1. Taxonomy (NCBI): domain Eukaryota; kingdom Viridiplantae; phylum Streptophyta; class Magnoliopsida; order Lamiales; family Lamiaceae; genus Salvia; species Salvia miltiorrhiza. The sequence continues at coordinate 1,689,359 of NW_026651458.1, read as the reverse complement.
AACTGATTACTTAATGCGTGCCACAGACTGATACTAAAGTCAAGTATCAGTTGATCATTCTTCCTCGGACCGATCTTCCAACGTTCAAAGGAAGCCACGTACTCACAAGAGTACAACCGCATTAAATGCAGAGATCTCAGGATCTTATCTCTGCAGAGTTCATTCCTATTTGGTGGTTACTTTATCAGAGACGTCACATCTCCTGTTCCTCAAGAGAGCCGTTTCCACCAGACAAGGAACCTCGAAGATGCTCTCAGCCCAAATTTGAATTGCTCTCCAACGGAAGAAATCTTGAGGACGTTCTACGCCAATGGATCTATTCAAGAGTTCTCCTACAAATAGCGCTCGAGGATCACTTCAACCTTCACCGATTCAACGACATAAGCTGAAGCTCTGCCGAAATTGCTACTCAGCCTAAAGCTTAACCTCCCCAAAGCTTGAATCGAAGAAGAGAATTCCAAAGCCAAAATCAGTCAGTGCTGATTACATACATTCTCTTAGACCTTAGGCAAACCTCTGTTTACCCAGAAGCCAAGGTCAGACTTGCTACAAAGAACTTATTCTTTGTAGTATAGTTGGCACTCGTTCAAACCTCCTTTCCAAAAGAAAGATTTGAGTGTTTTGAGTGATTCGGAGTTCAGAAGGGTTATCTGACTCTGAGAGTCTTAGCGCGGGTTGTCTAAGCAAGAGAAATCCGACCCGAGTGAAGCGTGGGTACTGAAGAAGGGTTTTCTTCAGCGGTACGGTTGTGTGCACCCGGCAAGCACACGGTTTGGTTTGCAGTGCACCTGTTAAGCACTTGCGGAGTGGATTGTTGGTCTGATCAACCGACCGTGGATGTAGGAAAGGGTTTTTCCAAACCACGTAAAAGTCTCTGTGTTGTTTACAGCTTTCAGTTTTACATTCCTACTTGTGTTGTTTCAATTGATAAACTGAATACTGATTAACGGCAAAGAGAAACCTAAGACCAACAACGTGCTCAATCGAGGCTATTGCGAAACTAAGTTTAATTTCCGCTGCGTATGATATCAGTCTGACTGACCTATCTTTTGATAAGTCAGGAAGAGTGTTATCATCTCTGTTTTAGCAAACTCGACTGAAGCCCATAAGTGCATCAGTTAAGTTCCAGTAACTTAACTGATAACTCCTTGCTGAAGAGCGTTCAGTATCAATCGTCAACCCTGTTTGGTCAAAACTGTTTTCAGTCAACAGGTGTCTTTGTTTGTGTGTAAAGTTTCATTTAGATCTCTATCTTGAGATCCCTCTGATTGAGCAGGTTGTTCGCAAGAACACTCTGTATCTGATTAGGTTCTGATTAAACTAGATCCTTTTTCTCAAAGGTCTCGAAAAAGTTTTCTCTTTCATTTTGTGCTTGATGTTTGTTCTATCTATTGTTATCTGTTCTTTCTTTTTAGATGGAGACTAACCACAGCAGATTATCTTCTTTACCTTTGTTTAGTATTGAAAAATACGACATATGGAAGTTTCGGCTTGAAAGCTTCCTCATCGCCCAACATTGCCGAATGTGGGAAGTCATCACCAAAAGACCAATCATCATCACCGAAACCGTCAAACGGATCCCTGTTGATCCACATCAGGATCCTTACGATGAGGTCCGACCAAAGCAAAATGCAGACTTCACCACCGAAGAAAGGAAGCAAGATGAGCTAGACAACGTCGCCAAAAGTATCATCTCCGGCACCGTTCCCGACAAGCATGTCATGAAAATCATCAAGTGCGGAACTGCAAAGGAGATGTGGGACATTCTTGAAAGAATGTGCGTAGGTTCCGAGGAAATCAAGGAGAATAAGCTATCCATAGCTTGCCAGAAGTTCGACTCCTTCCTCATGCTCAAGAATGAATCTGTCGAAAAAATGAAACTTAGATTCAATCAAATCTTGAATGAAGTTCAATCCATTTCTAAAGATAAATACACTCAACGAGAAATCAACCTGAAGATTCTTCGAGCACTGCCACGAGGAGAATGGCAGATCTACTCAGTCGCTCATCAACATAAGCCAGGATTCAGTCAGCTCCCGACAAACAAGCTTTTCTCTGACCTCATGGCAAATGAGTTCGACCTTCAGAGAAATCTTGTAATCAAGAAGGCTGGAGGATCAGACGAAGATGGTCCATCAACCTCAAGAGGAGCAGCACTGAAAGCTTCAGCAAGAGAAGGCAAGAAGCAAATCAAGGAACCAGCGGAACTCAACCCTGAGGACTTCTTCAGTCAATATGCTTTGTTGACTGAAAGATTCAACAAAATGGAGTCCAAATTCCGGAAGTACAGAAGGTTCCACAAGCATCACTTCAAAGGAAAGGAAAGAGAAAGCAACTCCAGACATTCCACTGATCGAAGCAGAGAAAGGAAGTCGGCTGCTTACGACATCAAAGATATGGAATGCTTTGGATGCAGAAAGAAATGGCAATTTTGAAATGAATGTCCTGAACTGACTCAATCTGAGCGCAAAGAGCTGAAAGCCAAGAAAGATCGCAGATTCTCAAGGAAGAAAGCGATGGTTGCTGACGATGCTGATTCTTCCAAAGACACATCAGAATCATCCGACTTCGACAGCACCAGCTCAGACGATGAGAGTCAAGCCCTGATGGCCAGTGGATCTGAAAGCGTGGCTGACACCAGCTACGACAATGGAATGAATGGCTCAGAGGTCAAAATAAGGAAACACAAAAAGAAGGAAGAAGTTAAGGCTTCAATCAGAACATGGTATCTGGATAGCGGCTGCTCCAAGCACATGACGAGCTACAAAGAATATCTATCTCAGTATGTTGAGAAAGCTGGATCCAAAGTTGCATTCGGAGACAACTCAATCGGAGAAACAAAAGGCTATGGTGTGCTCAACATGGGTAACGCCAGTATCAGTAATGTTAGCTTTGTTTCTGGTCTTAAACATAATCTGTTGTCTGTGAGTCAATTTTGTGACAGCGGTTTCACAGTGAAGATAAAAAAGGATGAATTCACTGTTAGAAACAATCAAAAGAAGGTGGTTCTGAAAGGTTTCAGACAAGGAAGTCTCTACGTCGTTCATGGGAAGACAGCCCACCAGAAACATGCCTCATCAGCAAAAGCAGCTCGGAGCTCAATTGGCTGTGGCACAGGAGACTCAACCATCTTAACTTCAAGATGATCAACAAGCTTGCTAAACATCAACTGGTAGAAGATCTGCCTTCTATTTTGTTCCAGAAGAAGCAAGAATGTGAAGCATGTCAAAGAGGAAAGTAGACGCGAATGTCATTCAAGTCAAAGTCAGGACACTCCTCTGGAAGAATTCTTCAACTACTTCACATGGATCTGTTTGGCCCAATCTCTCCAAGAAGCTACAACGATAGGAAGTACACCTTAGTAGTTGTGGATGATTATTCACGATATACTTGGGTTATCTTTCTCTTCAAGAAGGAAGAGACACTGAAGGAACTGCCAAAGCTGCTGAAAAGACTGAGCGTGGAAAAGGAAGTCAACATCATCAGATCAGATCGTGGGATTGAGTTCCTCAATACTGTCATTCGTGAGTATTGCGATGAATAAGGAATCAGTCATCAAACTTCTGCAGCAAGAACTCCTCAACATAATGGAGTTGCAGAAAGAAGAAACAGGTCTTTAAAGGAAGCAGCAAGGACGATGCTAGCCGAATCAAAACTCCCCTTGAAGTTTTGGACTGAAGCAGTCAACAACGCATGTTACACGCAGAATCGCTCCTTCCTCACTCAAAGACATGGAAAAACTCCTTACGAGTTATGGAAGAACAGAAAGCCCTCAATTGCCTATTTTCATGCTTTCGGTTCTAAGTGTTTCATCCACAACAATAAAAAGAAGAGGTTAAACACGTTTGATAGCAAGGCTGATCCAGGAGTCTTTCTTGGATACTCTGGAACAGAATGTTCGAGCAAAGCCTATCGAGTGTTTAACTCTCAAACTCTTTGTGTTGAAGAAACACCTCATGTGGTCTTTGATGAGTCTACAGTGTTGGATTTGTATACTGAAAGCAAGAACATTTTATGCTTGTATACAATGATTCCTGTGTTCAATGTTTTATCTCCTATCTGTTTGTGTTCATGATTGCATATGTATGTTCTCTATCTCTAATATAAGTAGATTATATGGTGTGTTGTAGATCACAGAAGACCATATAATTGGATTAACCTTAAGAGATATAATATAATCACAGCCGAGATGACTTTAGGACGAGTCATCGTTTTAGGCTGCGGTATAGATGGAAGTAGTTTGTCTTGACTACTTATCTATACTGGTACGTCATAACGTATTGATAGGACCACAGTGAGATGTATTCTTCTATCTGACTTAAGTGAAGAATCAAGATCTCGGAGACTTAATAAAATCTTAATACTAATAAGATTTCGAATATATATGTTAATTCGTGTATCACTTTGATTTACTATGCGTGAGAGTTATATAGTAACTTGAGTACTCTGTAGCTTGGGTGATAGCGGTTAATATATGATATTTGATTATCTGTATTAGTACTCGTATCCGATAGAGGATAATGACATCCCCTTAAGGAGCTCAATAATGTTTATTGCGTTAAACCCTGCAGGTTGATTAAGTTCATGCGCAATAATAAGTTTTGAGTGGTACTGCTTAAGGATTATAAAGAGATTAATTAATTAAAGCTGTCAGAGCTTTAATTAATTAATGGATGTCGGATATTTTAAATACGGGGATTTAATAAGTCTAAATACAAGCCCTGACTCATCACCGGCAATAAAGGGGTAAGTCAATATTAGTTCTCTAGTGGAATGAACTAATATTTATAAATTAATTATGGTCTGGGCTGACCATAGATAATTTATTTATTTGAGGCCCATCTTTATTCCTTGTATTTGGTCCCTGGACTGGCCCAAAGTCTCCTAGCCCAAGAAGGGCTAGAAATCGCCCAACACCCTAAATTTGCGCCCCCTCCCTGTGTTTTATTATAAAATACAGCTGTCAGCTCTCAGGAAATACACACTGACAAAATTAGGGTTTTGAGAGAGCTATGGGAGGCGCAGAAACGTGTGGGAGTTTTCTAGCTTGGGACTTTCATAGTTCGTTATCCATCCAACGGTGAAAGCTGAGCGGGATACAGCTCAAAAGATCAGAACTGGAGTCATTCGATTCAATCATCGACAGCCTCTGCATACACTTTTCAAGTAAGTATTTCTAACACCAACGTGCAGCTGTTAAATTCATAGGAGCATGTTAGGGATTAATCGTTTTATGATGAATTAATAATAATCCAAGAAACGATCATCGGGCATTAGAGTATTAATTCAGTTTAATATTCCATCAATTGGTATCAGAGCCCAGGATTAATTTCTTGGCTCTATTATTAATTTATGTACGATTAATAATGTGCGTGTTTTTACTGCTGTTGTTCTTCATGGTCTGTTGATTCGTGGGATACGTCGTTTTGACGTTGTAATCGTTTTTCACCGCGAGAAAATCCGTGGTTAGATTAGGTTTTCAAATTGTTTTTGTTTTTCCTTTGTAATCTGTAAAACTGAGGAACGAGGCAAGAACGACGACGAATAAACGACGAAAGAATGGTGGTTGGAGGAGGCGTGCCGGGTGCGATGCGGCAAGGCTGCCGGCGCCGAGGGCAGCGCGCGCACGAGCGCTTGCGTGCCGTGCACCGCGCGCGCATGGTCTGGCGTCGTGCACGCTGCTGCTGCTGGCTGGGCGAGCCAGCGAGGAGGCAGCCGGCAGGGGCGGTGCGCACCCGGGGCCGCGCCTGCGCGCTCTGCGCGCTGCGCGCCCAGCGGGCGACGCGCTGCCGCTGCTGCCGATGTTGTTGCCGTGCGCCGGAGCTGTTGCAGGTGTTGCCGCTGCTGCTACAGGTGCCGAGGGCTGCTGCTGCCGCTGCTGCTGCTGCTGGACGCCGCTGGAGGGCTGCCGACCGGGCTGCTGCTCGCGCTGGAGGCTGGCACGCCAGGCTACCGCGGCGCCGGGCTACTGCCGAGCGACGGGGCGACTGCCATGGGAGGTGGCGGCGGCAGTTAGGGTTTCCAAACCCTAGCTGCGTGTCTCAAACCCTAGGGGGCCAAAACCCTAATTCTAAAGACGGGCCTAAAGTGTTCGGGCCAAGTTTATGTTTTTGGGCTTTCTTTTCTGTTTTTAATTTAATAGATTAGAAATTGGGATTCAACGAATGGGTCACGAAGAATTTAATTCTTTTAATTCTGTTCTTTTCATGCCGTGGTGTTTATCCCTTATGCTCTTGCCTGCTTTTCTATGTCTTTGCTTGTTAATATGTTTTATTAACTGCGCTTAGACAAGCATGATAGTAGGTTTATCATTTTCTTAAGCATGTTTTAGAATTCTGCGAGCATGTTTTACATGTTGCGTTCTAGAAGAGCATGTTTAGGATTATGTGCTTGAGCATGTACAAACCTTTTGAAATTAAAAAGACTAAACAGTTTTAATAATTTTTAAGCAATTAAAAATTATTATAAGACCTCCACATGCGACCTCAAGACAAAGTGATTGAGAATATGAGTAAACGTCTACACGAACGTGGCTTACTTCGTATTTGATTTCACAAGTTTGTTAAGTTGAGGTTTCTATTAAAAATATTTAAATCCATTTAAGTAGTGGGAGCTATGCGGTAAACGTCCACACGAATGTGGCTTACTCGTGTAATTCTCATAAGTACTTTAGAGGATGAATTTTAAATAAGATAACCAAGAGATTAAATTGAAAGCGGTATGGTCCTTGTGAGTATGCTAATTTCAAGAATTTAATCATCAAAGTTAAATTGTGGTTATTGTTTAGATATCATTTCAAGTACAATGTACAACTCCCCAACGGAGTCCCTTCTTGAATATGATATGGTCTGGTTTAAGTCCAACTATTAATTTCCTTTGTCAAAAGGTTAAGTTGACATGGATGGAAATTAAATGACTAGGTAAATAGTCTGGTTGAGGGATTCATGTGTAAACGTCCATACGAACGTGGCTTACATATGGAATTTTTTGAGCGGTTGGAGGTTTCATTAATATTGTTTTATCAAAAGGTTACAATATTATTGTTACGAATTATGTGCTTCATGTTCTTACATATTTAAATTGTTTACTTTCAGATATGTCTATGTCTCCAATCATCTCTATTCTTGCAAACAATCCTCTCACCGGTCCTAACTATACCGAATGGAAACACCACATTATGTACATTCTTGACGCTAAGGAGCACAGTTTTGTGCTTACTACTCCACGTCCTGCTGCCCTAACTGACGCGTCAACCGATGCGGAACGTGAGGCGCATAAAAGGTGGCACAAGTCTAATAATATGGCCAAGTGCTATATTATGATGACTATGTCACAAACTTTGCAACTCCAGCATCAGGTCATGGTTGACGCGGCTGGCATCATGCTAAACCTCTCTGAGGTATATGGGGAGTCCGAGAGATCTGCTCGCTGATTTATGCTTAATTGTTCTATTTTTTAAGGGTTTGCATGAGCATGTATTGACTTAAATCTTCTAGAAATTGGTGCATTTTATGGTTTATTTTATGCTTTGCAGGAGATTTAGGTTTTATGGAGGGAAGAGTGCAATTTTGGAGAATTTGGATGAATTTGGCATTTTTTTGGCTGTTCTGGTGTGCAGAGCTGAGCTGCGAGCCCAGCACTGTAATGCAGAGCTGAGCTTCGAGCCCATCACCGTACCGCAGAGCTGAGCTGCGAGCCTAGCACCGTACCGCAAAGCTGAGCTGCGAGCCCAACACTGTACTGCAAAGCTGAGCTGCGAGCGCACTGTAGCAGAGCATAGCTCTGTCGCCAGAGCTGAGCTGCGAGCATAGCTCTGTCGCCAGAGCTGAGCTTCGAGCATAGCTCTTTCGCAAGAGTTGAGCTGCGAGCGTAGCTCTGTCTTCAAAGCTGAGCTGCGAGCTCTGCTCAACTCGCCAGAGCTGAGCTGCGAGCTCTGCTCAACTCGCCAGAGCTGACTTTTCAGCTCTGCCCTTCTTGCCAGAGCTGAGTTTCCAGCTCTGCCCATCTCGCCAGAGCTGACTACCTTTACCGAGCATAAACAGCAGAGTTCGCCTTCCAGTGCAGAGTTACTTTCGCCAGAGCTAAATTTCCAGAGCTGACTTCCAGCTCTGCCCTGACGCCAGAGCTGACTTTCAGCTCTGCACTGCCCTTTTCAGAGCTGAACGTGCAGAATTGTTAATTCTCGCTAGGAGGAGATTTCTTGAAGAACACGCCAGCTGGAGTTACCTTATCATACATGATTCTATTACCTTTAGGAGTCCAGCTTTGGATGGCAACTTTGAGGAGAAGTCTATAAATAAGGGCTTTGTTTTGCATCAAAGAACTAACGTCTTTAGCCCTAATTTTGCGTTCTGCCAGGAGAGAGTTATTCTAGCGCTGCAACCTAGATTAGGCATTTTATTGCTTTCTTAAGTTTCTTCATAATTTCGATTTTATTGCTCTAGTTAGTTTAATATAGTTCTTTCAATTCATGTTTTAGATTAGTTCTTCGTTTAGAGTAGTAATTACGTGACAAATTACTTCTCAAGACGTTTTACGGTATTTCGGTATTTAATTTAATTTACTTTCTTTCATGTTTGTGTTTTCCTTTAGATTTTGCACTTTTAAATTATGCACTTTAAATTCTGCAATTTCGTTTCTGCCTAGTTAGATTAGATTATAAGATTTTAATTAAAGTTGTTTAAATTTAATTTGCCTAGTTAATTCTTTACTTTAAGTTCATTTAATTCTTGCCTAGGGTTTAATAGTTTCACGCCTAGATAATTTTAAGATTAAATTTTTAGTTAAGTTTAAATTACAAGCATTAGTTAATAATTCCTTTTTGCCTAGTTAAGTTTAATTCACGTTAATTTACTTTCCATGTTTTAGTTTAATAATCCCCAGTTTACAGTTTTTCTCGTGACATAATTAATTGCCCTTAAAGATCTTCCTTGAGAGACGACATTGGGTTAGCTTACCACTGCTAGAATGTCCTTGTTCTATTGCAAGTCAATCTAGAGGTGTTCTAGTTGAGTCACTCGCTTTAACATGATGAGAGAAATCTTAGCATGTAAGATGAGCGAGGGCAGTTCTGTGCACGAGCATGTCATGAACATGATAAATCTGTTTGACAGGCTCGACTTACTCGGAGGAGGTATCGAAGGCGAAGCCAAGATCGATATCATCCTGAACACTCTCCCCAAATCCTTTGAGAACTTCCGTCTCAATGTCGTTATGAGCAAGGTCAACTATACTCTTAATGAGTTGTTGAATGCTCTAGTTACGGCAGAGGGAGTCTTGGGAAATAGGAAAGAAGTGCTTGTCGCTGCCAAGGAACCTGCTTCTTCGTCGAAAGATGGGAAAAAGAAGCGTAAAGGTCCAAAGGGCAAAGGTGGCAAGAAAGCTAGGGGGAGTGGTAAGGTAGTTGGCCCTACTGGCGGTGTAAAGAAGCCAAGTGGAAAGGGAAAGTGCTTCAAGTGCGGCAAAACTGGGCACTGGAAGAAAGATTGTCCGGTGCTCAAGGCAAAGGGACAAGGTACGTCACAAGTTCTAGTAACAGAAACATGTTTAGCTTCGTTTTCTACTCATTCATGGGTAGTGGATACGGGGGCAACTGACCATGTTTGTTACACCTTACAGGGCTTCAAGCCGACAAGGAGTCTGGAAAGTGACGAGATCACCATCTCCATGGGCAATGCGTCGAAGGTCGCAGCTGTTGCTATTGGAGATTTATCTTTATGTTTTGGTGATGACATTTTAGTTTTGAGAGATATTTTATATGTGCCGGATTTTCGGCGGAACATAATTTCTATTTCAAAGTTGTTTTTGGATGGATATTCTGTTACTTTTGATAGAGGTGTCTCTATCATGAAAAATAACATGACTATTTTTTCTAGAATTTTGAATAACTCTCTCTATACTATTACATGTCCAATTAAGAATTTTGTCCATGTTGCATCTACATCACAAATCTGTCCTAATCCGAATAAGAGGAAATATTATTCTCATGAATAATATACACATGCGTGGCACCTAAGATTAGGCCGCATCAATCTAAATAGGATCCAAAGGCTCGTATCAAATGGAATCTTGAAAGACTTTCCAGCTGTTCCATTTAGAACCTGCGAATCCTGTATAGAAGGAAAGATGACGGCAAGGCCTTTTAAGGCTAAGGGGAATAGGGCCTCGCATGTGTTAGAATTGATTCACTCTGACTTGTGTGGACCGATGTCCACAAAAGCTCGTGGAGGGTATGAGTATTTCGTCACTTTCATTGACGATTACTCGAGATATGGGTACATTTACCTACTTCAACGCAAGTCTGAATGCTTTGAGAAATTCAAAGAATTCAAGGCGGAAGTGGAGAAGAGATTGGGTGAATCTATCAAGTCATTGCGGTCTGATCGCGGTGGCGAATACCTCGGAAACGAATTTTTGCAATACTTGTCAGATTCAGGGATTACATCCCAACTGACTGTACCGGGTACTCCCCAACAGAACGGTGTAGCAGAGAGAAGAAATAGAACTCTTTTGGAAATGGTACGATCGATGATGAGTTATGCATCGTTGCCTATTTCGTTTTGGGGATATGCCTTGGAAACAGCGGCTTACTTGCTAAATCTAGTACCGTCCAAATCGGTTCCTAAAGCTCCTATCGAGTTGTGGTCTGGGCGCCAGCCCAGCTTAAGCCATATAAGGATATGGGGTTGTCCTGCATACGTGCTAGACAAAGAAGCGAAGAAATTGGAACCTAGATGTGAAGTAATGTTGTTTGTAGGGTATCCTAAGGGAACGAAAGGTGGTTATTTTTATAATCCTAAGGATCAGAAAGTGGTTGTTAGCACCAACGCACGATTCTTGGAACAGGATTATATAGATAAACACAAGTCTAAGTCCAAGATTGTCCTTCAAGAAATCGAAGGCAATGGACAGGCGATTCCATCACCCCAGCCAAGTGTGCAAGTGAATACACCACATGATACTGCACAAACCATTGTCACAACTGTACCACCACCGCTTCGTCGTAGTGGGAGGGTTATAATTCAACCTGATCGATTTATGTTCTTGGGAGAGTCTTCGGATCTTCTTCCTATTGATGAACAAAAGGATATCGACCCTGATAACTTTAGACAAGCGATGGAAGATCTAGATGCAGATTCATGGTACGACGCCATGGTTTCTGAGATAGAATCCATGACAGCTATGGATGTATACGAGAAAACTGAACTGCTTGATGGCTTCGAAGCTATAGGTAGTAGGTGGGTATACAAGAGAAAGTGAGATTCGGATGGCGAAGGCGCAGCTTTTAAAGCTAGACTGGTGGCGAAAGGTTATACCCAGGAACAAGGTATAGGTTATGATGAAACCTTTTCGCCGGTTGCCATGCTTAAGTCTATCCGAATACTCCTTGCCATAGCAGCCCACATGAACCTTGAGATTTGGCAAATGGATGTCAAAACCGCTTTTCTAAACGGTTTCCTTGAAGTAGGAAGGGACATTTATATGCAACAACCCGAAGGATTTGTGAAAAAGGGCGAAGAGCATCTTGTGTGGAAGCTGAAAAAGTCCATTTATGGACTTAAGCAAGCTTCGAGGTCATGGAACAAACGTTTTGACGAGGTTATTAAATCCTATGGATTTACTCGTTGTGAAAACGAAAGTTGCGTGTACCGTTTGGATGCCAATGGCGATGTGGTTTTCCTTGCACTTTATGTAGATGATATCCTCCTCATTGGCAACAATGTTGAGCTATTATCAGATGTAAAGAAGTGGTTATCCGAACAGTTTCAAATGAAGGACTTAGGAGATGCAGCGTACATCCTGGGGATCAAGGTTGTTCGTGATCGCCAGAAAAGGATGTTGAGCTTATCTCAAGCGTCCTACATTGATACTGTGATTGCTCGTTTTAGCATGCAAACTTCCAAGAAAGGCTTGCTACCTTTCAGACATGGCATTCCTCTGTCTAGTGAGGTTGAGGAAATGAGGAAGGTACCATATGCTTCCGCTGTAGGTAGCCTCATGTATGCAATGCTTTGCACGAGACCTGATATTTGCTATGTCGTTGGCATGGTTGCAAGATATCAGTCAAACCCTGGACCAGGACATTGGACTGCGGTAAAGCATATTCTCAAGTACCTTAAAAGGACTCGAGATTATAGGCTAGTTTACCAATCAGACAGTCTAACTCCTTTGGGTTATACCGATTCGGATTTCCAGGCTGACCGGGATAAGAAGAGATCTACCTCTGGATATGTGTTTACCTTGGGAGGTGGAGCCGTATCATGGCGGAGTGCAAAGCAGAAATGCATTGCAGACTCCACTATGGAAGCCGAGTATGTAGCTGCTTCTGAAGCTGCTAAAGAGGCTGTATGGTTCCGGAACTACCTCTTGGATCTAGGAATGGTGCCTAATTTATTGTGATAACTCGGGTGCAGTGGCAAATTCTAAGGAACCAAGGAGCCACAAGGCGACCAAACACATAGAGAGAAAGTACCACATCATACGAGAAATCGTAAACAGAGGAGATGTGCTAGTTGAGAAGATTGATACATTGGAGAACTTAGCTGACCCTTTCACGAAGAGCTTGCCGCAAAAATCCTATGAGAAGCATGCTCGAGGGATGGGATTGCGGTTGATGCCACCCACTTAGAGAAAAACTTTCAGTATAAGTGGGAGAAGAAGTGATGTGATTGTGTAATAGCTAGTATTTAGACGCATTGTATACTAAAAGTTTTGCTTTAGTATAAGTGGGAGATTGTTGGATTTGTATACTGAAAGCAAGAATATTTTATGCTTGTATACAATGATTCCTGTGTTCACTGTTTTATCTCCTATCTGTTTGTGTTCATGATTGCATATGTATGTTCTCTATCTCTAATATAAGTAGATTATATGGTGTGTTGTAGATCACAGAAGACCATATAATTGGATTAAGCTTAAGAGATATAATATAATCACAGCCGAGATGACTTTAGGACGAGTCATCGTTTTAGGCTGCGGTATAGATGGAAGTAGTTTGTCTTGACTACTTATCTATACTGGTACGTCATAACGTATTGATAGGACCACAGTGAGATGTATTCTTCTATCTGACTTAAGTGAAGAATCAAGATCTCAGAGACTTAATAAAATCTTAATACTAATAAGATTTCGAATATATATGTTAATTCGTGTATCACTTTGATTTACTATGAGTGAGAGTTATATAGTAACTTGAGTACTCTGTAGCTTGGGTGATAGCGGTTAATATATGATATTTGATTATCTGTATTAGTACTCGTATCCGATAGTGGATAATGACATCCCCTTAAGGAGCTCAATAATGTTTATTGCGTTAAACCCTGCAGGTTGATTAAGTTCATGCGCAATAATAAGTTTTGAGTGGTACTGCTTAAGGATTATAAAGAGATTAATTAATTAAAGCTGTCAGAGCTTTAATTAATTAATGGATGTCGGATATTTTAAATACGGGGATTTAATAAGTCTAAATACAAGCCCTGACTCATCACCGGCAATAAAGGGGTAAGTCAATATTAGTTCTCTAGTGGAATGAACTAATATTTATAAATTAATTATGGTCTGGGCTGACCATAGATAATTTATTTATTTGAGGCCCATCTTTATTCCTTGTATTTGGTCCCTGGACTGGCCCAAAGTCTTCTAGCCCAAGAAGGGCTAAAAATCGCCCAACACCCTAAATCTGCGCCCCCTCCCTATGTTTTATTATAAAATACAGCTGTCAGCTCTCAGGAAATACACACTGATAAAATTAGGGTTTTGAGAGAGTTGTGGGAGGCGCAGAAACGTGTGGGAGTTTTCTAGCTTGGGACTTTCATAGTTTGTTGTCCATCCAATGGTGAAAGCTGAGCGGGATACAGTTCAAAAGATCAGAACTGGAGTCATTCGATTCAATCATCGACAACCTCTGCATACACTTTTCAAGTAAGTATTTCTAACACCAACGTGCAGCTGTTAAATTCATAGGAGCATGTTAGGGATTAATCGTTGTATGATGAATTAATAATAATCCAAGAAACGATCATCGGGCATTAGACTATTAATTCAGTTTAATATTTCTTCATACAGATGATTTCAGGGAACAGGAAACTGAAAGGCGTGATCAGAACACTGAAGGTTCCAAAGCTGAAATCCACAACACCGAGCCCTCTACTGTCTTGGTGTGGGGACCAGGAAAAGATGAAGATACTGAAAGGCTTCAGTATCAAAAGATCAGTCAAAGGTCTGAAGTTCAGACTGGAGCCAATACAGATGGTATCAGTCAAGGGGGAACTCTAGTTACTGAAGATCGAGTTGAACGTGCCGAAGCAGCTCCAACTTAACTCTCCCCTGCTCCAGAAGGTGCTCAACACTTCAGAACCATTCTGACTGAAGAAGCCCCACCATCTCCAGAAGAAATCAAGAAGTATTGAAGATGGTTTGAACTCCACTCAAAGGATAACATTATTGGAGAACCATCAGATGGCGTCAAGACTCGAAGATCAATGTGCAACCTCGTCTTTGACATCAATCAGAACTGCATCAACGAATATAAGAATTTTAGTTGTTTCTTATCATCTACAGAGCCCAAAGATGTTGAAGAAGCTCTGAAGTCCACTCAATGGGTCATCGCAATGCAAGAAGAACTCAATGAATTCAATCGGAATTCAGTTTGGGAGCTTGTGGATCGACCAGACGATGCAAAAGTGATTGGTTTGAAATGGATTTTCAAAAACAAGAAAGACGAAGAAGGAAACGTTGTGAGAAACAAAGCAAGACTTGTAGCATAAGGATACAGTCAAGAAGAAGGAATCGACTACGACGAAACGTTCGCTCCAGTTGCCAGATTGGAAGCAGTCAGACTCTTCTTAGCCTTCGCAGCTCACAAAGGTTTCAAGGTACACCAAATGGATGTCAAGTGTGCATTTCTCAATGGAGCGCTCACCGATGAAGTCTATGTGGAACAACCTCCAGGCTTTGAGGTTGTTGGACGAGAAAAGGTGTACAAGTTGAAGAAAGCGCTCTATGGCTTGAAGCAAGCTCCAAGAGCGTGGTATGATACTCTCTCGGAGTATCTTGTTGAACAAGGTTTCAAGAAAGGATATGTGGACAGAACTTTGTTCACTCTCAAAGAAGGAGAACATCTCTTACTTGTTCAGATTTATGTCGATGACATAATCTTCGTATCCAAATCCGAAAGCATGCGCAAAAAGTTTGCTGACATCATGACCAACAAGTTTCAAATGTCCATGATGGAAGAAATGAATTTCTTTCTCGGATTGCAAGTCAAGCAGACCAGCGAAGGAATACTGATTAGTCAGTCCAAGTATGCCAAGGAACTGATAGCCAAGTTCGGTATTCAGCACATGAAATCAGTCAAGATCCCAATAAACACAAACTGGAAAGTTGATCCAGGCTCAAAAGGAAAATCTGTCTCTTCGACGAAGTACAGAGAAATCATTGGATCATTGCTGTATTTGACTGCGAGCAGACCAGACATCGCATTTGCAGTCGGAGTATGTGCAAGATATCAGTCAGATCCAAAGGAAGCTCATTTGGATGCAGCAAAGCGAATTCTACGATATCTTAAAGGCACACCCAACTTAGGATTGTGGTACCCAGCAGACGACGACTTGAAGCTCAGCGGATATTCAGACTCAGATTTTGCTGGATGCAAAATTGATCGCAAATCAACCTCCGGAACCTGTCAATTCCTAGGAAACAAGCTCATCTCTTGGTTTTCAAAGAAGCAGACTTCAGTCGCCACCTCCACAACTGAAGCTGAATATGTTGCTGCCGAAAGCTGCTGCTCACAACTCCTGTGGTTAGTCCAACAGTTGAAGGACTATGGGATAGACGAAAAGGAAGTCCCAATCTATTGAGACAGCTCCAGTGCTATTGCAATCTCCCAGAATCCAGTTCATCACACCAGAGTCAAGCATATTGCTATTCGACATCACTTCATTTGTGATCACGACGAAAAGAAGAATATCTCTGTGGAATGGATTCCAACTGCTGTTCAGAGAGCAGACTTGCTGACCAAAGCTCTTCCAGAAGAAAGGTTCAACGATTTGTGTGGAAGGATCGGCCTCATCAACCCTGAAGAGTGATGCTGTGTTTGAAGATTTTCTCAAATACTCATGCTGACTGGTGGTCTTCCATTTGTTGTTCAACATCCACTGACGTGGAAAGCAATGAAGTCAAACGCTCATCTGAAGAAAAGTCCTCCTGATGATTCAACCAGGATCAAATGGTATCGACTGGCTGCAATGATCAGTCGATCAGTAAGTTTTTTTTAAATCAGTTATTTTAGTTAAGAGTCTTGAGTTGAAATTCAAAATCTTTCTCTAACTGATCAGTTTCTTTCAAAAACTTTAACTGATTGTTGGAAAATGGAATATCCGAGAAGGACAAGTGTTTTAAAAAGGGAAAATCTATTTTGATTGAACTTGTCAATATCTTCTCTAAAAATCTTTCCAACCTGTTGCCCCTGTATAAAATTTCTTGAGAACCTCATTGACATGACATAATGCAATGATACCTCTCACCTTTTTGAAGCTTCAGTCCCCTACAGTGACGGTGGATGTGAAATTTTCTTCAAAAACATTTTTAGGCACAGTCTTCGAAAAACTTTTCATCTTCTTACTTGGTACAAATTTTGTCTATTTAATACCATGTTGTCTTCACTCTTTTTTTGCAACAACTAACAACTCTCCACAGCCTTCACTGTGAGAAAAATTTTCAAACTTTCCAAAGTTGCAGAGAAATTTTGTTCCGACTAAAGTAGAAATCTATGACTACAAAGTTATGGAGTGGGAGAATGACGCTCACATACTTGGTCTTCACCGGACCCTTCCACTGGATCTCCACATCTCTCCGACGTCAAAGTTTGCTCTACCCTCACTTGTATCCAGCGAAGCGCGTATCTTCCATCCTCATGCCCAGACCATACGGTTTGAAGTACCTGTCTTAAGAAGACGGTCTTCACCTGTTCCTCAGGCAAGCTTTGTGCCTTTTGTAAAGCTCCCGTGTCGTGCAACAGCAAATGAGCAGGAGCTCGTTGTCAACTGGTGCAACATCGACAGTGTCTATACTCACGATAGCCACTGATTCGATCTTCACTATCCACATACCTCACCTCTTATGCTTCTTTCTCTTCACTTAAAACCCTCTCCTCAACCTCCTTTGGTTTGCATGTCCACTGCTCTCTTCTTCCCTGTTTCGAGAGCCATGCAAATAAACTCCTTACCCTTTCTCCGTCTCCTCTCATCTTTCACGTTCTTCTTTTCTAAACCTCCGTATTCTCCGTCTACCTCTTACCCTCAGCATCTTTCTCTGGACCATCCTGTGATTTTGTTTCTACGCAGTGGTCTTAGCTTCATCCTTTAGTCAATCCCACCTTTTTGATGTTGCCAAAAAGGGGGAAAAAGTTCTTAAGAGACTCATTCTCAAAAGACTGAAGACGATCAAGAAAAATGATCATCCGATTCATCCGATGATCATCAACTCAACGGAAAACAAGTGAGAGTGGAACAAGCTTAGGAACATGAAGACACGAAGACAGAAGATGAAGATCAAGAAGTCCAAAGGCGCAGCCAAGCAGACTGCTGGAGTCCATGGGTTACCCATGATGTATTTGTTTTTATTTGTTACTCCTATGTAAGTCTCGCTCTGTACCCCGACTGATGGCTTATCAGTCCGATATTAATGAAAAGAACGTCTTTTTGATCTCAACCTGAAGACAATGACTTTTTGTCCAGGCTCTGATTATGTTTTTCTGTCTTCTCCTGTTCTGTTTTAGAACTGTTTCGTTCTTAACTCTAAGTACAAGTTTTTAGGTTTTATTGTTAAGGGGGAACTGTTTTCACCCCAGTTTTAGAACTTGTGCTGTGAGTTCAGTCTTTTTGTTGTCTAGAACTGCTGTATGGTTTTCACATCATCAAAAAGGGGGAAATTGTTGGGAACCTTGTGGAATATCCTAATACTTGTTTTGATGATACCAAAACTCATAGGTCTTAATTGTAATAGACTAGAACAGTTTTGAACTAAAGTGTTAGAGTTCGTTTCTAGTTTAGTATGCGGTTCGGAAGACTGAAGACTGAAGACTGAAGGACGAAGGACTGAAGACTGAAGACTGAAGATACCAACTGAAGTATCATTTGAAGAATCGGTTCGGAATTGATTACTTAATGCGTGCCACAGACTGATACTAAAGTCAAGTATCAGTTGATCATTCTTCCTCGGACTGATCTTCCAACATTCAAAGGAAGCCACGTACTCACAAGAGTACAGCCGCATTAAATGCAGAGATCTCAGGATCTTATCTCTGCAGAGGTCATTCCTATTTGGTGGTTACTTTATCAGAGACATCACATCTCCTGTCCCTCAAGAGAGCCGTTTCCACCAGACAAGGAACCTCGAAGATTGAAACCTCAGCCCAAATTCGAATTGCTCTCCAACGGAAGAAATCTTGAGGACGTTCTACGCCAACGGATCTATTCAAGAGTTCTCCTACAAATAGCGCTCGAGGATCACTTCAACCTTCACCGATTCAACGACATAAGCTGAAGCTCTGGCGAAATTGCTACTCAGCCTAAAGCTTAACCTCCCCAAAGGTTGAATCGAAGAAGAGAATTCCAAAGCCAAAATCAGTCACTACTGATTACATACATTCTTTTAGACCTTAGGCAAACCTCTAATTACCCAGAAGCCAAGGTCAGACTTGCTACAAAGAACTTGTTCTTTGCAGTATAGTTGGCACTCGTTCAAACCTCCTTTCCAAAAAGAAGATTTGAGTGTTTTGAGTGATTCGGAGTTCAGAAGGGTTATCTGACTCTGAGAGTCTTAGCGCGGGTTGTGCTAAGCAAGAGAAATTCGATGCGAGTGAAGCGTGGGTACTGAAGAAGGGTTTTCTTCAGTGGTACGGTTGTGTGCACCCGGCAAGCACACGGTTTGGTTTGCAGTGCACCTGTTAAGCACTTGCGGAGTGTGGTGAAGTTTAATGTTCAAACCTATCTAAACTAGTCGGAAAAGGACGTCGGAATCACCTGTATCGCAGTGTGAGAGGGGATTTGCTTGAAAACTTGCAGAAGAGATTTCTTAAGGTAAAAATTGCATATCAAATATCGGTTTACAGAGCGTATTTATAGGATTACATTTAGGGCGAAGGGTAAAATGGGCTTTTCGTGTCGTTCACGTACTCCATATGCGGCGTACGTGAACATTTCTCTCTCTACTAACAAACTTTCTAACTATTTTGTAGCTTTTGTTGAACACGTGCTCTTTTCCAGCTCTCATTATTGGTTGTTTTCACTCCTTAAGTCTTCTCCGTATGTTGCTTTTAGCGTTGCACTGTCCTCTCAAGTCTGCGCAGATATTTGGCGACGCCGCTACCTCTTATGATACGGCTTTGCTTTTTTCGATCCGAGTGGGCTTGGGGTTTAAGCCAGCTTCTTTCTTAATCTGCGCCGACATTGATCATCGCCGTTGTGTTATTTCGGTGATCGTGTGGTGTATTCACGCTTCTTGGGCCGAGTGTGTCCCGGGGCTAAGTCGGCTCTGCTATCCTTGTCCGGGGTAGGATGGCTGATGGGATCCTTACTCCTCATCAGCTACTCTCCCCCTAGTCTACGAAAAAGAGAGCTTTGAATTTTCGTAGATGTTCTTGAAATCAGGACTCCCCTATTCTAGTTTACGCCGACTTATATTGGAACTGCTACTTTGCTTTGATCGTTGTGTAACACGGCTCTGCTCTTCCGAGTCAGGTGTGCTTAGAGCTTGGTTCAATTCCTCTTTTTTTTTTTTTTTTTTTTTCTACGCGGCGCAGGCTTTAGTCGGCGCCGATTCTCTGGTATTTCTAGGGTGAGAGGCTTTCGGATTTCTTTTTGTAATTGTATCGAGCGTTTGGTGCTTTCTTGTCTTCGTAGGGTTTCTTTCCTCTGTCCATGACGTCTTGTCATTTAATGACTGACACTTTTGCTATTCCCCGTGCACGTCCTTTCACAGCCCCAGACTCGATCTGCACCCTCCCTTTTCAACCGCCATTTCCGTGATTAAATCTGGACCCTTAGTTTTTAACCTTAATGATTTCCCTCCTTTTCTGTCTCTTCAAATCCATCTCCTCTATAAATGTTTGTTCTTTCTCCTTTTCCTTATTCTCTTTCTTCCTTCACTCTTCCGTGTTCTTCGGTTTTTCTGTTTCAGTTTCTCCTCTCTCCCCGCCGGTTGTTCCCCTTTCTCTTCTCGCCCTTCCTGTCGCTAGGTTTAACAGGGATCTCTTCTCTCCTTCCTCTAGCTTTGCGATATTTTACTTTTCCTTTTGACGGTTTCTTCATCCCCCTTCCTTCCCCCTTTCTTGTTTCGTACTGTTTTCTTGTTTGCAACTTTGCATTATCCATGGCTGCTTCGTCTGCCCTCCCCCAATCCACTTTGTCTACCCGATCCATGAAGATGATAAGGGATGCCCTTCGTATCGATGTTGGTGATGCGGATTACAAAGTCCGGATACAGAATCCTGCTGACCCTGATTCCGACATGCCTAATACCTTTCGAGGCATTAATCCCGATGTTGTTCCGATCTGGGTCGATCAAGTTGATGTTGGACTGCGCATCCCTCCTTCTCCTTTTCTAATTGAACTATGTAATTTGTATGGCATTCCCTTTTTTCAACTTTCTCCTTCTTCTATTCGTCGAGCCCACGTGTTACATATAGTCTGCGCCGCTAACAATTATCCCTACAGCGCTGCCCTATTCCATAAGACCCATGTTCTGAAACGAACAGGGTCCCATTATAATTTCACCTCCAAGGCTGGGGGTTACATGGATTTTATGAAAAAAATGACTTCTTTAGACAAAGACTTCCAAGATAAATATTTCTTTGTCCAAACCCGAAATGGAACTTGGCCAGACATTATCGGCGCCGATGCCCAACTTCAATGGCATGAGACTAAGCACCTCACCCCTTCTAGTTCTGCGCGCGTAACTGATATTGAAGATATTCTTCTGACACGATTGGCCGAGGCCCGGGTCAAGGAAGTTTTGGACGTGAAGGTGCTGGTGACTAGACCCTCTGTCCTGGCCGGTGCAGGCTTATTCTCCCGCTACCCCCTATCTCGCGAGGGTATTAAATGTGTCTTAACATTAATATTTGTCATGTTTTGTTTTTTACGTTAGTCCCTCTTTCTTATGCGTGTCGGATTTGTTCTTTGGATTGTGTTTCTGATGTGCTTTCCATTTTGTTTGCTTTGAGTTAGGTATGGATACGTGGAAAACCCCATCGGTCGGTGTCATTGATAGCTTCAACTTTTCCCAGAGTGGTGCTGTTGAACCATCTCCGGCTGCGCAGACTGTAGGCGGCGCCGCGCAAGCCATAGCCGCGGGGTCTTCTGGCTCTCGACGCCCCCAGCTTCGCGAAGAAGATACCGGAAATGCGGCAGAGGATGATCTTCCAGTTCTGAAGAAACGAAAAGGTGTCTCGACTAAGAGGCAATTGCAGCAGAAGAAAAAGAAAACCACGACGTCTGCGGCGCAGTCGGAAACCGTCGTATTGTACTCAGAGGATACTACCTCCTCTGCTCAGATGCCCGTTTCTCCTTACCGTTTCCGCGATGCTGGGGTGTCCTTTGGAACGGGGATCGCCCCTCGTGTTCTTGGAGATCTAACTGGTGAAGAATGTCGATCTCAAATGATCGCCCAGATTGCTCCTGCTGATCTTCAAGCTCAGGAGTCCTTGAACCGCCAGCAAATAGCGGATGGCCTTGTGATGACGATTGAGAAGGTGGGCTCATTTTCGTTTATTCCATTTTCGCTTTTTAGATGTGTGTTCCCTAAGTTCCTTTGTTATATCATCTGCGCAGGCCAGGGTTGAATGTTTGGCCGCTGTTCGAAGTCTTCTTCGTGCAGAGGGCGAGGTCCAGACCAAAGATAAAGAATTTCTAGCGGCGCTGGCCCGATGTACTACTGCTGAGGAGGAAGCTCGCCGTTTGCGAGAGGAAAACGAGAAGTTGAAGGCTGAAAGGTTGTCTGTTGATACGGAGCTGGCTCGAGCTCAGGAAGAGTTGACGCGTGTGAAACGTGAGAAAGAAGAAGAACTTGCAGCGGCCGTCCAAGATCATGCGGAGAAGTTGGCTGCCCTCAGGCGAGAGATAGCGGCGAAAGAAAACGCGGCTTTCCAAAATGGTATCAAGCAACACCGGCTGCGCTATTTTCTTTCCCCTGAGGGTCACGCGTTCTTGCGTATCATGTTGCAAGAGACCATCATCGCATTCAGCTGTACCCCCGAACTGCTGACTGCTGCTGCCCCCGCGTTGAAATGGCTTGTCAAGGAGTCCACCCAGATTACTCTTAACTTGATCCAAGCTTCTCCTGAGCAGAGAGCCTTGTGCGAAAATGATGCGGTGCTGCATGCCATCGATTCCAATGCTCTTGGAGAAGTTTTGGGTATCCGTGCTGATTCGCCACCGACTCCCGAGTGGTGGTTCCCTATCGTAGACAAGGCCATCGACTTGTTTGTGATGGGCCGTAATGCTAACCCCCCGCCTACTCTGCCTGCTCGTCCCTTTATCAGGACGCCTTACATGGACGAGATCCGCTCTCGTATCCGCTCAGTTCGGGGTAACTACCCAGGTGGCGGAGTGTTCTATGAGCCAGCTCCTGTGATCGTGGCGGCGCCGACTTCTATCGCGCAGGAACCTCCGCAGCCCGAAACTTCCGGTGGGGACAGCGGTGGTCACACAGATGAGGAGATACAGATAGACAAGCCCCCAACTTCACCTTCCAACCCTTAGATGCTAGAACACTTCCTCTTTCTCGTTTTGCAGACTTCGTATATTTGTAATGGGACCTTCGTATGAATCTTTGTATTTTGTAATTTGTTTGGCTCTCCTGTGAATCTTGCCTTTTTGGTATCTTCTTCTCCTTTGTAGCCGTTCATTATTTCTTGTTTGGTTTTTTTTTTTTTTTTTTTTGTAAATGTCGTGTGTTGCTCATAAATTCTCTGTTACTATTGCGCAATGATATTTCCCGAATCAGAGTACTCTCTGAATGACCACTAGGCCCGTAATCTTGTTTGGTGCTCTACACCCCCATGTTCGTCAGAATGTTCGGACTCGTGATTCGACCATGGAAATTTTGGCTGATTCTCTGGACAAAATATTTGTCTGCGCAGACTCGAGGCCTCGTTCTGCGCTGACTGGGGGACCTGGATCACCGTGTTTTAAACCTTGCAGTTAATGCCTCAGCCGCTACCAATGATATCCTCGTATTGCCTTAGACTTTGCAATTCACATCTTGTATTGTGCAGTTAATGTCTTGGGCCCTGCAATCTAGCGTATGCAATTAATGCCCTTATTTCGTGATTGATGCTCTTGTGGTCATTGTCCCATATTCTTATTTGTTGATCATTCGCCTCGAATCCTAGGGGTGACGTTTTGAGTGAAATTGACAGCAGCAGCGCAGATGAGCTCTTGCTAATAGTGGACTCCTTGTGCGATCCCCTGTTTGATATTTCTATGATTACTGCCCTTGTCGTGTAACTTGTGCCGTGAATTTGTGCAATGAATGCCCTCGTTGTGCAATTTATGCCTTGAATTGTGCAATTTATGCCCTCGTTGTGCAATTCATGCCCTCGTCGTGCAATTTATGCCTTGAATTTGTGCAATTAATGCCCTTGAATTTGTGCAATTAATGCCCTCGTCGTGCAATTTATGCCTTGAATTTGTGCAATTAATGCCCTCGTCGTGCAATTCATGCCCTCGTCGTGCAATTTATGCCTTGAATTTGTGCAATTAATGCCCTTGAATTTATGCAATTAATGCCCTCGTCGTGCAATTTATGCCTTGAATTTGTGCAATTAATGCCCTCGTCGTGCAATTTATGCCTTGGATTGTGCAATTTATGCCTTGAATTGTGCAATTTAATGCCCTCGTCGTGCAATTTATGCCTTGGATTGTGCAATTTATGCCTTGAATTGTGCAATTTATGCCTTGAATTGTGCAATTTATGCCTTGAGTTGTGCAATTTATGCCTTGAATTTGTGCTTGCGTCGTCTTCTTAACCTGTGTTGTAAATTACGTTGAAGAAAACATAAAAGGCAAATTTCCCCTAAAACCATAGATCTTTATTGATGACGACCATGGCCCCAGACCTCATTAAAACCCCTGTGGGGAAAAAGAGTATCTGGTCTACATAATGATGGGTCATGAATAAGATTCACACATAGAATTTCTTGAGGTGATTGATGTTCCACGGCCTCTCGAGAACTCTCCCCTCCTGATCAGACAGATGATAGGCTCCGCCCTTTAAGACCTCGGTGATGATATATGGTCCTTCCCAGTTAGCTTCAAATTTCCCGGTAGCTTTCAAAGCATCCGCGCGCTTGAGTACTAGATCGCCTTTCTGGAATCGGCGCTGCTTGACCTTCTTATCATACCTTGCTTTAATGATGCTTTTGTACTTGGCAGCCTTGACCTGGGCTTCTTCTCGCTTTAGATCTATGAGGTCCAGTTCAAGCCTGCGCAGTTCTTCATTCTGCATCGGATCGTATGTACAAATCCGATGTGATTCTAACCTTACCTCTGCTGGAATGACCGCATTTGAGCCATAAACCAAAGTGAACGGGGCTTCACCTGTGGCTGTTTTGGGACTGGTGCGCAGCGCCCACAAGACCGTGTCCAATTCCTCTGCCCATCGTCCCCTGCTTCTTTCTAGTCTTTTCTTGATTCCCTCGCAGATAGTGCGGTTAGCCAGCTCGACTTGACCATTGGCTTGGGGATGGGCTACTGAAACGAATCTCTGCTCGATGTCCATCCTTGAACAAAAATCCTCGATTCTTTGACTAGTGAACTGTGCTCCATTATCTGATATAAGAACTCTGGGCACCCCGTATCTGCAACAGATATTTTTCCAGATGAATTTTTCGACGGTGGTCTCATCCACCCTTGTTACAGCCTCTGCCTCCACCCATTTCGAGAAATAGTCTACTGCCACTATCAAGAAACATTTTCCTCCCGGCGCTGTTGGCAGTTTACCCACGATATCAATCCCCCATTTGTCGAAAGGATATGCCGAGTACATCACCCCCATTTCTTCTCCCGGGATGTTAATCCTTGGCGCATGTCTTTGGCAAGATTCGCACTTCTTTACATAAGCTTTGGTATCCCTGTCGATGCCAGGCCAGTAAAAGCCTGCTCTGATGATTTTTCTGGTCAGATCTTTGTATCCTGCATGGTTTCCACAGCATCCCTGATGGATTTCCTTTAAGGCGAATTCTGCCTCCTCCGCTGATAAGCATTTAAGGAACGGGTTCGTGAAAGATCTCTTATAAAGCTAGTTGTTGATCAAGCAGAAGTTTTCATATCTAGCGTATTTTGCTGTGTCTCCCTCCATTCTTTCTCCCGTACGTAAGAAATGAATAATTGGGACTCGCCAATCATCCCCCACTTCGACGGCGCAGACTTGAGTCCCTGGGCTCTTCTTTGGTTCAAACAAGAGTGTGATTTCGTCATTCCACGATTGTTCAACGGCGCTGGCCATTCTCGCTAGCAAGTCAGCCCTTCGATTTTCTTCCCGGGGTACTTGTATTATTTTCAATTCTTCAAACTTTTCCTTGAGCTGCTGCATCCTATCATAGTAAGCTCGCATTCTGTCATCACGAACCTCACATTCGCCTCTCAACTGCTGGGCTACCAATTGCGAATCGGTCTTGATTATTGCTGTGTCTGCTCTGAGCTCCTTCAAGATATGGGCAGCCCTTATCACTGCTTCATATTCTGCCTCGTTATTTGACAGCTTGTCCTCAAACTTGATCGCAAACTGGTAGGTTCCATCCTCTGGCGATTCAATGTATATTCCGACTCCACACCCCTCTTTGGTGACGGAACCGTCGACCTGCACCGTCCATGGTCCTCGCAACGGCCATCTCGTGGTCTCTTGAATGAAGTCAGCTAGGGCCTGTGCCTTGATGGTTGTACGCGGTTCGAACGCCACGTCATATTCGCCCAGCTCAATGGCCCATTTTACCATTCTCCCTGCGAGGTCTGGCCTCCCCAGGATTTGTTGAAAAGGCAACGCTGTTCTGACGATAACTTTGTGTGAAAGAAAGTATGGGCGCAACTTTCTTGCCGTGATCATGATAGCATAAGCTGTTTTCTCCACTGCGGTGTATCTGATCTCCGCTCCTTGGATGATTTTGCTCACGAAATAAACTGGTTTCTGCGTACCCCCTTCCTCCCGCACTAGCACCGCGCTCAAAGATTCTACCCCCACCGAAGTGTATAGGTATAGTGGCTCCCCCGGTATCGGTTTGGTCAAGACGGGTAGTCCTTTGAGATATTCTTTGAGGTCCTCAAAGGCTTGCTGGCACTCGCTACTCCACTCGAATCGACTTTCCTTTCTCAAAATTTTGAAGAAGGGCAGGCTTCTTTCTGCTGACCTCGATATGAACCGACTTAGTGCAGTTATTCGTCCGTTCAATGTTTGTATCTCTTTGACGTTCCGCGGCGCCGTCATGTCAATAATAGCTCTAACTTTGTCTGCATTCACTTCTATCCCCTCAGGCGTAACCTTGTATCCCAGGAATTTCCCCGACTGCACCCCGAAGGTACATTTAGCCGGATTGAGCATGAGCTTGTGTCTTCGTATCACCGAGAAGATTTCCTCCAAGTCGTCCGCATGTGTGCGTGCTTCAGTGCTGCGTACCAGCATGTCATCTACATAGACTGACACATTTTCTTTCAATTGATCTTTGAAGATTCTATCCATCATTCTCTGGTAAGTAGCCCCAGCATTTTTTAGTCCAAATAGCATACTCACATATGCAAAGATCCCTGCGCAGACTGCGAATGCTGTTTTAATAACATCGTTCTTATACAACTTAACCTGATGGTATCCTTGGTAAGCATCCATCATTGACAAAAGTTCGCATCCTGATGTTGCGTCTACTAACTGGTCAATCCGTGGCAATGGGTAACAATCCTTTGGATAGGCTGTATTGAGGTCCCGATAGTCCACACACATCCTCCAAGTCTTAGCCTTCTTTTCCACCATGACCGCGTTTGACACCCAGTCCGGGTATTGCACTTCTATGATATGTCCCGCTTCTAATAACGCCTGTATCTGTTCTCGAATAGCAGCATCCTTTTCAGTACCGAAGTGTCTCATCTTTTGCTTGACTGGCTTGATCGTGGGGTCCACGTTCAAACGATGCTCGGCTAGCTCTCTGTCGATTCCTTTTAGGTCCGCCGTAGTGAACGTGAATACGTCAGCGTTTCTGCGCAGGCAGGCTATTACTTTTCTTTGCAATTCTGGCTCCATATGTGCCCCGATTTTGGTGGTAAATCCCTCCTTATCCTTGAAAAGCTCAATAACCATGCATGTATCATTGGTAGTGACGAGGGGTGTTTTATCATTTCCCCCTTGCAGCTCTGCGATCTCTCTCCGCTCAGGCTCTGAAGCCGTGATCACTCCAATTTTTCCCTTCTTGCTTGCCTCTACTTGGTGTACTGACCTTTCTCGCTTTTGTCCAGAGTATTGAGTTAATACTTGTACATGGCATTTCTTCGACACAGCCTGGTCTCCCCACACTTCACCAATTTTGCCTCCTTCCAAGGGGAACTTCATCTTCAAGTAAAGAGTAGAGATGATTGCTTTAAAAGAGTTCAGCGCCGGTCTCCCAAAGATCATGTTGTAAGAGGGTTTCGGTGCGTCGATGACCAAGAACTTGACCATTCGGGTCTTTTTTCCCCATGGTTGCCCTATCGTCATTGGCAACTCAATTGTTCCTACCGGTAGGACTGATTCCCCTGAAAACCCATAAAGAGGAGCCGCAGCGGGCTCTAACTTAGCCTCCAAACCCATTGCCTGCCAGCACTCTAGATATAAGATGTTGACGGCGCTGCCTGAATCAACAAAGATGCGGTGTACCAATACATTGGCCACATTGGCAGAAAAAACCAAGGCGTCGTCATGAGGATAGAATAAAGACCTAGCATCCTTTGGTCCAAAGGATATTATCGGTTCGTCGGGCGCGGTGTTGATTGTCATGATAGCTTTGTCATAGTATCCAGATTTGACCGTGCGGGCCAATTGTTTTTTGGCCCTGTTAGATGTTGGAATATTATTTTCTCCTGTGATCATGTGTACCTCTCTATCATACTGGGCGTGGTTTGCGGGGTTGTGTCTGTCCTGGCTATCTCGCCTATGATTTCTTTTTTCCCTTCTCTCCTCATGTCTGTGTCTTCTTTCTCTGTCCTCATGGTCGTGGCGGGTGTCATCCCGTCGGCGCCGCTCATCCTCCCTACGTTCATCGTAACGGTTCTCTCTATATGAGCCTCGTGGTCTTTCTATGAATTGGTCTAGGAACCCTTTCCTGACCAAAATTTCCAGCTGATGTTTCAAATGTCCGCACTCGCGGGTGAGATGACCGTAACGGTTGTGATATTCACATAAAAAATTGTTCCTGCCTGGGGCTGGGGCTCCGGGTTGGTAATCCTTTGGAGCTCTGAAATAATTATCTTCTTTGATCTGATGGAAAATTTCGTCTATGTGACGATTCCATTGAGTTGGATTTTGTAAATCATCTCGGTAACCCCCGCGCTCTTCCCTCTTCTCTGTCTGCGTCGTGATTAATGAGCCTGCTCCAGCTTCGATGACCCTTGTTGGGATCCTGGGAGGTAAACCTCGGTAGGGATTTCTCGGGATGTATTTTTCTCCAGCGTCTGCGCTGTCCTGCTTCTTAGGTTTGAGCTTATCGGCCTCTGCCTTCCTTGCCATTTTAGCGTCTTCCAGTTGGAGGTATCCCGGTATTATTGTCATGATGTCTTCGAAACTAGTGGGCGGCTTGATCTGGAGTGCCTCAAAGAGCGGGCCTTGTTTTAACCCTATAGCGAAAGCATACCACTTAATCTGAGATTCGGCGTCTGGTATGTCTAACGCGATTGTGTTAAATCGTGCCACATATTCCCGAAGGGTTTCTTATGGTTCCTGCCTGATGTCCATCAAGGAAATTGGTGTTTTCCCAACCCGCTTCGCGCTGGCAAACTGTCTCATGAATATGAGATGAAGGTCATCGTATGAGTATATAGAATTATTTCTCAGATTGTGGAACCATCGCTGGGCCATGCCCGATAGAGTCGTGGCGAAGATCCTGCATTTGATTCCCTCCCCATACTGATGTAGCGCCGCCAGCCCCTCGAAATGAGCTATATGCACCTCCGGATCTGTGGTGCCATCATAATCCAATGAGATGGGGCGGTAATTTGCTGGTAGGGGTTCCAACAATATTTCCTCCGAGAAAGGGCTCTTGTGCATGGGTGTTGACATAGGGATGTCGGAGTGGTGTCCCTCCCGGTCTCTTATGAATACGGTATCATTCGGCCTGCGCCGACTTCTTTTGAGGAGCTCCCTCCGGGGCTCTTCAGGTCTCAGTCCGTGCTGGTCGGGGAATTTGTTCACCTCTGTGTTATGATCGTGCTCCCTGAGTTCTGTCTCCAGACTTTTCAGCTGGTCTCGGAGGAAAGATACTTTTTCCTTCAGCCTGTCATTGTCCTTGTGTGCACCTAAGCTGCGCTGCGGAGTGGTCCCGCTGGTTGAATCAGTCACATCTACGAAGGTCCGCTTGTTCTAATCTGGACACTGTTCGTAACAAACTTCCGCTTGTTCTTTCCTCCTTCTTCTCCTCTGTCTATTCCCGTTTGAGCAGCCATCGCTGTCTCTCCTCCTCCGGCCTGCGCAGGCGCGGTTGCTGCTTTCTGAGCAGCTATGATTCCCTCTGGTGAGACTGCTGGCTGAGTAATGCCCATTAAAGAGCGAATAGTTGCATAGTTGAGCATAGCCAAAACTTGGTCATTGATAGGGACATTGGTCGGCCCCGGTGCTGTAGTGATAGTTGCCACGGCGGGCACATTTGCTCCCATATTAGATTGTACAGAAGCAGGGATCATGTTGTTGATCGTAGTGAAACCCGGCGGCGTAAGCCCAGTCAAGTCGACTCCCTTAGTCGATGTGTCGTCAGTAGGTTTGTCAGATGTGTTCCCTGCAGCGGCTTCGAAATCCTTGTTTAGGTCCTTGCAGTGTTGATGGGTTGCCATTGTAGAGTACCTGTTCACTGTATCGCAGTAAGATAAGAAATAATGAGTCAAGGTTGGAGAAGTATACCGGCGCAGGCGGGCTGCGCAGATGTCGCTGTGTTATATCGGAGGTAGGTGGGCCCATAAATATTCCAATAAAAGATAAGCCCCAGAAAAACCCACGAACTTCGGCCCATGGAACGATTCTCGATTAAATGTACGGACATCCATAGATAGAAAGGAATTTATAGAAATCCTCTTTGCAGTTCTTTCTGAGATGAACATCCCCCTCTTCTAGGAAATAAACCCAGAAAAAAGGTGAAACAGAGTTCCCGTCGTTCATAATTAGGCAAAGGACATTTCCGCAACGGAAGGTCCTCTCCGGTAGAAAAATGCTCTCGGAGAAGTACAAAGGTTAGCCAAAATAAACAGTGAAACGTCAAAAACACAGAAAGGAAGTAACATTAATGCACAACACGTATGGAAAAGTTCAAAAATTCAAAAACAACACAGTTCCCAAAGAAAAATTCAAAAATGGCACAGTTCCCAAAAAATATTTGAATAAACCGTCTCCTTCTCCTGCTATTTCCACTTCATTCATGCAAGGTGACAAAGGCCACCAAGATTCCGAAAATCCCAGTGGATTGCCGATACACACAACAAACATACATATCCCCCATTATAAACGCAAAATAAGCCACGTTTAAACATTTATGCCCAAATCACTTGATTATTCCATCCATTTCTACGTATAAACCTCAAATGCAGTAAAGTATAGCCATAAACGCAGGCTTGGTAACGAGACCCCCCTTCTTCCCTTTAATTTATGCCAGGATGAACAGATCTAAACCGAATATAGACAGGGACACTCAGACACTCTCTCAAATCTCACGCCTTAGCCCAGAGTTTCCCACAGACGGCGCCAGTTGGTGAAGTTTAATGTTCAAACCTATCTAAACTAGTCGGAATCACCTGTATCGCAGTGTGAGAGGGGATTTGCTTGAAAACTTGCAGAAGAGATTTCTTAAGGTAAAAATTGCATATCAAATATCGGTTTACAGAGCGTATTTATAGGATTACATTTAGGGCGAAGGGTAAAATGGGCTTTTCGTGTCGTTCACGTACTCCATATGCGGCGTACGTGAACATTTCTCTCTCTACTAACAAACTTTCTAACTATTTTGCAGCTTTTGTTGAACACGTGCTCTTTTCTAGCTCTCATTATTGGTTGTTTTCACTCCTTAAGTCTTCTCCGTATGTTACTTTTAGCGTTGCACTGTCCTCTCAAGTCTGCGCAGATATTTGGCGACGCCGCTACCTCTTATGATACGGCTTTGCTTTTTTCGATCCGAGTGGGCTTGGGGTTTAAGCCAGCTTCTTTCTTAATCTGCGCCGACATTGATCATCGCCGTTGTGTTATTTCGGTGATCGTGTGGTGTATTCACGCTTCTTGGGCCGAGTGTGTCCCGGGGCTAAGTCGGCGCCGCTATCCTTGTCCGGGGTAGGATGGCTGATGGGATCCTTACTCCTCATCAGAGTGGATTGTTGGTCTGATCAACCGACCGTGGAAGTAGGAAAGGGTTTTTCCGAACCACGTAAAAGTCTCTGTGTTGTTTACAGCTTTCAGTTTTACATTCCTATTTGTGTTGTTTCAATTGATAAACTGAATACTGATTAACGGCATAGAGAAACCTAAGACCAACAACGTGCTCAACCGAGGCTATTGCGAAACTAAGTTTAATTTCCGTTGCGTATGATATCAGTCTGACTGATCTATCTTTTGATAAGTCAGGAAGAGTGTTATCATCTCTGTTTTAGCAAACTCGACTGAAGCCCATAAGTGCATCAGTTAAGTTCCAGTAACTTAACTGATAACTCCTTACTGAAGAGCTTTCAGTATCAGTCGTCAACCCTGTTTGGTCAAAACTGTTTTCAGTCAACAGGCGTCTTTGTTTACGTGTAAAGTTTCGTTTAGATCTCTATCTTGAGATCCCTCTGATTGAGGATTTTGTGAAAATAGCCCATAGGTGTATTCCCCCCATACACCTATTCGAGACCGCCGGGACCTAACATAATCATCCATATTCATGCTCATATAGCTCAACCATAAGTAGATTCATGTGATTAGAAGCTTACTCTTATGATTTTTGTCGCCAGAGTGGAGGTATTTTGCAGAGTGCGATACCAGCTGGAGTTGCCTTATCTTACACGATTCTATTGCCTTTCGAGTTCTACTTTGCATGGTAACTTTCATGGTGATCAAGAGTATTTTGAAGTCTATAAATAGGTCTTAGTTTTCATTGTAAAAATCATCATTTGCCCTAGTTTTTGACGTCTTTGAGATCTTCTTTCGTTGGCAGCCAAAACTTAGGAGTTTACTTACTTTCTAGGTGCTTCATAGCTTTTGAATTTCATTGTTCTTAGATAGGTTTCGATTCAGTTTTTATTTTAGTTTATTCTTGGATTATGATTGAGTGACACAATTACACATTCAAGATGATTACGGTATTTAGTATTTTAATTCAATTTAATTCGTTTCATTATGTTCTTACCGTGCCTTTACGTTTATGCTTTCTTTTCAATCATGCAATTTAAATTATGCACTTTAGTTTCATGCCTAGTTTCTTAATTTACAAGGTCTGAAGCTCAGACTGGAGCCACAGCAGATGGCATCAGTCAAAGGGGAATTCCAGTAGCCGAAGAACGAGTTGAACATGGTGAAGCAGCTCCAATTCAACTCTCCCCTGCTCAAGAAAATGCTCAACAATTCAGAACCATTCTGACTGAAGAACCTCCACCATCACCAGAAGAAATCAAGAAGTATCGAAGATGGCTTGAACTCCATTCAAAGGAGAACATCATTGGAGAACCATCAAACGGTGTAAAGACTCGAAGATCGATGTGCAACCTCGTCTTTGATATCAACCAGAACTGCATCAACGAAGATAAGAATTTTAGCTGTTTCTTATCATCTACAGAGCCCAAGGACGTCGAAGAAACTCTGAAGTCCACTCTATGGGTCATCGCAATGCAAGAAGAACTCAATGAATTCAATCGGAATTCAGTTTGGGAGCTTGTGGATCGATCAGACGATGCAAAGGTGATTGGTTTGAAATGGATTTTCAAAAATAAGAAAGACGAAGTAGGAAATGTTGTGAGAAATAAAGCAAGGCTAGTAGCAAAAGATTACAGTCAAGAAGAAGGAATCGACTACGATGAAACTTTTGCCCCAGTTGCCAGATTGGAAGCAGTCAGGCTCTTCTTAGCCTTCGCAGCTCACAAAGGATTCAAGGTACACCAAATGGATGTGAAGTGCACATTTCTTAATGGATTGCTCACTGATGAAGTCTACGTGGAACAACCTCCAGGGTTTGAGGTTGCAGGACCAGAAAAGGTGTACAAGCTAAAGAAAGCGCTCTATGGCTTGAAACAGGCTCCAAGAGCATGGTATGATACTCTTTCTGAGTGTCTTGTTGAACAAGGTTTCAAGAAAGGATCAGTGGACAGAAGGTTGTTCACTCTCAAAGAATGAGAAGATCTCCTACTTGTTCAAATTTATGTCGATGACATAATCTTCGGATCCAAAGCCGAACGCATGTGCAAGAAGTTTGCTGATATCATGACTAACAAGTTTCAGATGTCCATGATGGGAGAAATAAATTTCTTTCTCGGATTACAAGTCAAGCAGACCAGCGAAGGAATACTGATCAGTCAGTCAAAATACACCAAAGAACTGATCTCCAAGTTCAGTATTCAGCACATGAAATCAGTCAAGATCCCAATGACCACAAAGTGGAAAGTTGATCCAGGATCAGAAGGAAAATTTGTATCTTCAACCAAATACAGATAAATCATTGGATCATTGCTGTATTTGACTGCGAGCAGACCAGACATAGCATATGTAGTCATGGTTTGTGCAAGATATCAGTCAGATCCAAAGGAAGCTCATATGGATGCTGCAAAACGAATTTTGTGATATCTTAAATGCACACCCAACTTAGGATTGTGGTACCCAGCTGACGATGACTTCAAGCTCACCGGATATTCTGACTTAGATTTTGCAGGATGCAAAATTGATCGCAAATCGACTTCGGGAACTTGTCAATTCTTAGGCAACAAGCTCATCTCATGGTTTTTAAAGAAGCAGACTTCAGTCGGCACCTCCACAACTGAAGCTGAATATGTTGCTGCGGGAAGCTGTTGTTCACAACTCCTATGGTTAGTCCAACAACTGAAGGACTATGGAATCAAAGAGAAGGAAGTCCCAATCTATTGCGACAGCTCCAGTGCTATTGCAATCTCGCAGAATCCAGTTCATCATACCAGAGTCAAGCATATTGCTATTCGACATCACTTCATTCGTGATCACGTCGAAAAGAAAGATATCTTTGTTGAATGGATTTCGACCGTAGTTCAGAGAGCAGACTTGCTGACCAAAGCTCTTTCTGAAGAAAGGTTCAACGATCTGTGTAGAAGGATCAGCCTCATCAACCCTGAAGAGTGATGTTGTGTTTGAAGATCTCCTCAAACAGTCATGATGACTGGTGGTCAACCCACTGATGCTCTACGACTGCTGATGTGGAAAGCAATGAAGACAAGTCTTCATTTGAAGGAAACTTATCCTGATAAGTTAACCAGGATCAGTGGTATCGACTGACTACTATGATCAGTCGATCAGTAAGTACTTTCAACTTACTATTTAAAAATCAGTTATTTCAGTTATGAGTCTTTTTGTCTGAATTCAAAAGTTTTCTCTAACTGATCAGTTTGTTTCAAAATCTTTAACTGATTATTGGAAAATGAAATATCCGTGAAGGACAAGTACCCTTAAGAAGATTTGATTTGATTTCACTTGTCCTGATCTTTTCTTAAAATCTTTCCAACCATTTTGCCTCTGTAATCAAAATTCTTGAGAATCTCATTGACATGACAATGCAATGATCATTCTCACCTTTTGAAGTTTCCGTCCTCTACAGTGACGGCGGACGTGAAATTTTCCTTCAAAAATATTTTAGGCACAGTTTTCGAAAAAAAAATTCATCTTTCTTCTTGGTAAAATTTGTCTATTTATACATTGATGTCTTCGCTTGTTTTCTGCATCAACTAACAACTCTCCACAGCCTTCACTGTGAGAAAAATTTTCAATCTTTCAAAAAGTTGCAGAGAAAAATTTGTTCCGACAAAAGGAGATATCAATGGCTGCAAAGTCATGGAGTGGGAGAATGACGCTCAGATGCTTGGTCTTCACCGGACCCTTCCACTGGATCTCAACGTCTCTCCGACGTCAAAGCTTGCTCCATTCTCACTTGTATCCAGCGAAGCGAGTGTCTTCCATCCTCATGCCTGGCGCCAAGAAGCTTCAAAGCTTCCGGAGGATATCAACTTTATTTCAGATATCTTGTACACCTCCTTGGCATGCAACAACAACGAGCTCTCTCTCGTTGTCGGCCAGCATCTTCAGCCGCACAAGGTCCATTCTTCAAAAACCTTGTGCTGGCAAATCGACAGTGTTAGTCCTCTCGGCTGTCACTGTTTCAATTTTTCCTTCTCACACCCTTCTCCCGTACTCTTCCTCTTTCTCCATCCCCGTCCCCTCTCTCTTCTTCTTAAGCCTCTCTTTCTCCATTCAAGGCAACCTTCTCTCTCTCTAAGGCAGCCTTCCTCATTCTTCCATCTTCTTCATCCTCTCGCTCTCCTTCACTTCTCCGTGTCCCTCCTACCTCTCACCCCCACTGGCATCTTCCTCTTCTGCATCTCTGGACTCATCCTCTTCTCAAGTCCTCCCACAAGTGCTTGAGAATCGGAGTTGAGTCCTATCCGATCATAGCTTCCATCATCAGCTCTCTTTTTTATGTGGCCAAAAAGGGGGAATGTAGGAAGGAAGTCAAAGAAAAACCTTCTCGAAGGTAATTCCCTGCATCTTCTCAAAAGACTGAAGATGATAAAGCAAAATGATCACCAAAAGTTGTAAGGATGACGTTTCAGTAGAGACCTCAAGTCAACGGAAAACAAGTGTGAGTGGAACAAGCTTAGGAATATGAAGACTCAAGATGAAGATCAAGAAGTTCAAGGCGCAGCCAAGCAGACTGCTGGAGTCCATGGGTTTCCCATGTGTTTTGTTTTGATGTTTTCACTCCCTTATAAGTCTTGCTCTGTACCTCGACTGATGTCTCATCAGTCTTTCTTTTAAATGAAAATAACTTCTTTTGATCTCAACATGAAGACAATGACTCTTTGTCCAGGCTCTAATTAATGTTTTTCTGTCTTATCCTCGTTCTGTGTTTGAACTGTTTTGTTCTTTCTCCTAGTACAAGTTTTTAGGTTCTATTGTTAAGGGGAAATAGTATTCACTCTGTTTTAGAACTTGTACTCTGCGTTCAGTCTTTTTCTTGCCTAGAACTGTTGTGTGGTTTTGGCATCATCAAAAAGGGGGAAATTGTTAGGTACTTAATGCAATATCCTAATCTTTGTTTTGATGATACCAAAATTCATAGGCTTTGTTTGTAATAGACTAGAACTGTTTGAACTCAATTGTTAGAGTTCTTTTCTAGTTTAGTTGTTGTTCTGAAGACTGAAGACTGAAGGACGAAGGACTGAAGACTGAAGTTGCCAACTGAAGCAACAGTCAAAGAATCAGTCTTGAACTGATTACTTAATACGTGCCATGTGGAATTAGCGGACTGATACTAAAGTCAAGTATCAGTAAAACATTCTTCCTCGGACTGAACCTCCAACGTTCAAAGGAAGCCACGTACTGCAAAAGTACAGCCGCATTAAATGCAGAGATCTCAGGATCATCCTTTCTCTGCAGAGGTCATTCCTATTTGGTGACTACTTTATCAGAGACGTCGCATCTCCTGCTCATCAACATAGCCGTTCTCACCAAACAAGGAACCTCGAAGATTGAAGCTCAGCCCAAATTCAAATTACTCTTTAACGGAAGAAATCTTGAAGACCTTCTTCGCCAACGGATCTATTCAAGACTTCTCCTATAAATATCGCTCGAGGATCACTTCAATCTTCACTGATTCAACGACATTAGCTAAAACTCTGCCAAAATTGTTTCTCAGCCAAAAGCTTAACCTCTCCAAAGCTTGAATCGAAGAAGACAATACCAAAGCCAAAAATTAGTCACTACTGATTACATATATTCTCTTAGACCTTAGGCAAACCTTTGTTTACCCAGAGCCTAGGTCAAAACTAACTCCAAAGAACTTGTTCTTTGAAGTTTAGTTGGCAAGATTTCAAACCTCTTTTCGACCGATAGAATCGAGGGTTTGAGTTGCAAAGGAGTTCAGGAAGGAACTCTGTCTTCGTGAGATCCTAGTGCCAGTTCATGCTAGGAGTGAGAAATCCAACAAGGTGTGTTGGTATTGAAGATTGGATCTTCAGTTGTTTCGGTTGTGTGCACCCACAAGCACACGGTTCGGTTTGCAGTGCACCCGTAAGCACTTGCAGAGTGAAGTTGTTGGTCTGATCAACCGACCGTGGATGTAGGAAGTGTTTTCTGAACCACGTAAAAATCTCTCTGTTATTTACAGCTTTCAGTTTTACTTTCCTACTTGTGCTCTTAGCTTTCATAAACTGAAAACTGATTAATTGCAAAGAGGAACTAAAGACTAACAATGTGCTCAACCCAAAAGGCTAGCGAAACAAAAGATTTCCGTTGTGTGTGTTATCAGTCTGACTGATCTATCTTTTAATAATCAGTGAGATTTATAACATCTCTGTTTATCAAACTCGACTGAAGCCTTACGTGCATCAGTTAAGTTCTTGTGACTTAATTGATAACTCCTTACTGAAGAGTCTATCAGTATCAGTCGTCAACCCTATTTTGGTCAAATCTCTTTTCAACAAACTGGTGTTTGTGTTTGAGATTAATGTTTCGCTTTGATCTCTGTATTGAGATCTCTTCTGGTTTAAAAATAGCCTATAGGTGTATTCCCCCCATACACCTATTCGAGATCCTCCGGACCTAACAGAAACAAAAACCTTCCTATCCTTTATTAATCAGTTATAAGGTGATGAGAACATGAATGGTGTTGATTTTAGAACTCTAAGGAAATCCAGGAGGCTAAAACTTGAAGAACACTCCAGAAAGTTAACATTTTTCCATTACTTGAAGAGCTAAAAGAGAGATATTAAAAAACGGATCCCTTTTATAATGGGCAATCACACATATTTATAGAGATTAGCGGACTGATACTAAAGTCAAGTATCAGTAAAACATTCTTTCTCGGACTGAACCTCCAACGTTCAAAGGAAGCCACGTACTGCAAAAGTACAGCCGCATTAAATGCAGAGATCTCAGGATCATCCTTTCTCTGCAGAGGTCATTCCTATTTGGTGACTACTTTATCAGAGACGTCGCATCTCCTGCTTATCAACATAGCCGTTCTCACCAAACAAGGAACCTCGAAGATTGAAGCTCAGCCCAAATTCAAATTACTCTTTAACGGAAGAAATCTTGAAGACCTTCTTCGCCAACGGATCTATTCAAGACTTCTCCTGTAAATATCGCTCGAGGATCACTTCAATCTTCACTGATTCAACGACATTAGCTAAAACTCTGCCAAAATTGTTTCTCAGCCAAAAGCTTAACCTCTCCAAAGCTTGAATCGAAGAAGACAATACCAAAGCCAAAAATCAGTCACTACTGATTACATATATTCTCTTAGACCTTAGGCAAACCTTTGTTTACCCAGAGCCTAGGTCAAAACTAACTCCAAAGAACTTGTTCTTTGAAGTTTAGTTGGCAAGATTTCAAACCTCTTTTCGACCGATAGAATCGAGGGTTTGAGTTGCAAAGGAGTTCAGGAAGGAACTCTGTCTTCGTGAGATCCTAGTGCCAGTTCATGCTAGGAGTGAGAAATCCAACAAGGTGTGTTGGTATTGAAGATTGGATCTTCAGTTGTTTCGGTTGTGTGCACCCACAAGCACACGGTTCGGTTTACTGTGCACCCGTAAGCACTAGCATCGGTTTGCAGTACACCCGTAAGCACTTGCAGAGTGAAGTTGTTGGTCTGATCAACCGACCGTGGATGTAGGAAGTGTTTTCCGAACCACATAAAAATCTCTCTGTTATTTACAGCTTTCAGTTTTACTTTCCTACTTGTGCTCTTAGGTTTCATAAACTGAAAACTGATTAATTGCAAAGAGGAACTAAAGACTAACAATGTGCTCAACCCAAAAGGCTATTGCGAAACAAAAGATTTCCGTTGTGTGTGTTATCAGTCTGACTGATCTATCTTTTGATAATTAGTGACATCTCTGTTTATCAAACTCGACTGAAGCCTTACGTGCATCAGTTAAGTTCTTGTGACTTAACTGATAACTCCTTACTGAAGAGTCTTTCAGTATCAGTCGTCAACCCTATTTTGGTCAAATCTCTTTTCAACAAACTGGTGTTTGTGTTTGTGATTAATGTTTCGCTTTGATCTCTGTATTGAGATCTCTTCTGGTTTAAAAATAGCCTATAGGTGTATTCCCCCCATACACCTATTCGAGATCCTCCGGACCTAACAGAAACAAAAACCTTCCTATCCTTTATTAATCAGTTATAAGGTGATGAGAACCTGAATAGTGTTGATTTTAGAACTCTAAGGAAATCCAGGAGGCTAAAACTTGAAGAACACTCCAGAAAGTTAACATTTTTCCATTACTTGAAGAGCTAAAAGAGAGATATTAAAAAACGGATCCCTTTTATAATGGGCAATCACACATATTTATAGAGATTACACGGAGGGTGGGTACAAAAGTCATTTTGACGCCTCACGTACTCCTGATGCAGGAAAGGTGCTAGCCGTCATTATCTTCTGCAATTTGTCCTTGTGCTAATGGATTTGCAGCTTTCTCAACTACCATCTAATTCTGATTTGCTTGCGCAGACGTCTTGGAAAGCTCTTTGCGCAGCCCAGACCCTCAGGTCATAAGGTATGTAAGTACGGGCGAAGCTCCATGCTGTCGACAGGTTCTGTGTGGGGGATGGTTATCTCAGCTTTGCCGCCTGCGCAGTGAAAAGTCTTCCCTAGTCACTTTGTTCTATGATGACGGAGACCACAATGCCAGGACCTCATTCTAAGCTTCGGCGTAGGTATCCGCGCAGGTGTCAGCGTAGGTCTTCCCTCGAACGCTTCACGCGATATATACTTCTTCTTAGTTCTGGACAATAAGATAACGTTATTTGGCGAAATAGAAAATGAGCGTATGGTAATGGTTCCGCACTGATGAGTATTTACTCCTCATCACCTGTGGTGGCTTCCACGGGTATTTCGACTTTCAATTCCTTTGTTGTTCTTGATGATGGGGAATCTGAGATAGGGTTGGTGAAAGGGCCGGATGATATGAGCATTATTAAGGATTCTTCTCAGGTCTCTACAAGTGTTGTTCCTGTTTCTTCTTTGGATTCGGGCCCTTTGAATCTGGATTTGGATATCGATCCTCCTTTGGATGTTTCTACATCGACTGCTCAGAGTTCTATGAGTTACTCTTCCCCTTAGAAGGGTACAGCCTCTTTGCATAAGTCGGTTCCTGGGATTCTTTCGATAGAAGCTCAGCGCTCTTTGGGACCTCACTCACCTAACCCCAAGAAGGTGATTGCTGCTCATCCTCCTTTACCTCAAGGCCCTGGTGGTCGTGGTGGTCGGAATATATCGTCAGCTGATCCGAATAGATTCAGCTATATCTTTTTTCAGGAGCTCTCCCTCGATTGGAGGGGCCTCTCTCGACCCTCCAAGGTAGAAAGGGGGGCTCAAGCTTTCGGTGGAGCCTCGCCATAACATCCCCACAGCTCCAGTGGAATTCTTGGAAAAAGTCTCTGCTGCTCAATTTGCAGGAGCTGTTATTCAAGGTTTCACTACTGACATGGTTGGCATAGCAAATGAGAAATGGGAAGATATGACTGATGATGATGATCCTCTTCAGGAGGATGGCCTTCCTTTTGTTTCCCAATGAATGTGCTCTCTTGGAATATTAGAGGCATAAGTTCTGCTATGCCTCTTCTTTTCCATTACTATAGCACATACAAACTGATCTTTCTCGGTATTTTAGAGCCTAAGACTCGGTTCTCTGGTATACCGAGTTCTTTTTGGCATTCGTTGAATCTCTCCCCATGTTCATCAGAATGATCGTGGGAGGCATTCGTCTAACATTTGGGTTTTTGCTGATCATTCTCTGTCTCCATATATTTTTTTTTTCCTCTGATCAGGTGGTGGTGATTAGGTGTGTGATCATGGGAATTGATACTACTTTGGCCTTTACTAAGAAGCCATGGCAGAAGTAGAGTATGTATATTAGCAGTTTTTTAAGAAAAAGATATGCGTCCAATTATTGGATAAGTTAGTCCACTAGAGGGACCACTCAGGGATGTTATCACGTCCTAAGTGTGATTGTCCGCACTCGAAATGTTCGATGCTAGAAGAAATGGTTGTGTTATGGTGGATGAATCAAACATCACTCCAACCAATGTCCTAACAGAGGGAGCTTTTTCCACCACTTTAGCAATAATGAAGGTAGCAGTAGCGCCACCGATGACAACCAGGAAGGCATCCAACTGCCATCCCTTGCGAATCTTTGACGATCGCACTATAACAAATTTTTTGCAATTGATCAGGAACCTTAGGGTAAGAAACGAGGACATTGGGCAAGTACGGGACGATTGATAGGCGTACCTATCATAGTTTTATTTTATATAG
This sequence comes from Salvia miltiorrhiza, assembly GCF_028751815.1. Taxonomy (NCBI): domain Eukaryota; kingdom Viridiplantae; phylum Streptophyta; class Magnoliopsida; order Lamiales; family Lamiaceae; genus Salvia; species Salvia miltiorrhiza. The sequence goes on along the minus strand of NW_026651458.1, from coordinate 1,647,628 downwards.
ATGTTTCATATTTCTTTCATCTCGTTAGCGTGAGTTGGAATGATAGCACTCAGCGTAGACTAGCCGACGACATTTAAGAGTAACTACTCCCGTGGGCAAAGCCACCATTATTCACTTTTTCTCTCACTTAGGAATTAAGTTTTGATTTTCCTAAGCTCGTCGATAAGGCCTTAAGATTGATGCCTATGTGGAACGTAGACCTTATATTAGAAATAGATTGGCTAGTAAGCAACTACGCGACAATATGATAAGAGAAAATCCGAACTACTTCACAAACATCAAGCAAAGAGACAACATTTTTTCATGGAAATGATGGACAAATGAAGAAATCATTGATAATTTTCACCGCGTCGAGCAAGAAAGTCACTAAGAAGGAGAGATGCGATGACGTGCTTATTTTAATCGTATATACATGAAGTACCAGTAGTAACTGTTGAAGATGTACCAACAGTGCGAGAATATAAGATACTCCACCTATGTTTCGTTAGGTTTGTCACCTAAACGACAACTGAATTCTACAAATGATTTTAAATGGAGATTTGCTCCAGTGCTAGACGCAACTTGCAAGATAGAACCAAGGAGAACAATAAGAATAGGGGAGATAACCACTTGAGAAATTAGATGTGGATGTTACTCAACTCGATGTCTCTCACGAGGAACCTCAGTCCATTTCATCAAGAGAAAGGACGATCGTATGAAGCTACAGATAGATTACCGTGAATAGGACAACGTAGTGATGAGAAGAAATATCCATTATCCCGAGTAGATGATTTGTTCGATCAACTTCAAAGGAGCTAATCTATTTTTGAAGATCGACTTAAGAATGAGTTATCGCGAGCTGAATCGCACAAACTGAGTTTTTACAAGACGAGGACAAGTACGTGCTGATGTCTATCGATGATATTCTTGTGTACTCAAAGAGCGAGTAAGAGCACAAAGAACGATTTCGCATAGAGTTGAAAAAGCTTGGAGCTAAGTAACTTTATACTAAGAGCAGCTAATGCAATGTTGGAGAAAGGAAGATAGTTTTCCTATATATATAGTCTTTTCAGATGACATCAGGAAGACCCACCCTACAAAAAATACGAGTAGTACAATAGTAGAAGACGATGAAACTGAGACCGGTGTTTAGAGCGGACGTTTTGAGCAGAAAAGTCAATCAGGTGAGGAAATTTCCCCCCCTTATTCAAGAAGAGAACATAATCAGCAAGTTCGAGAGACTGAAGTTGGAAGTGGTTCTACCTTCTCAAACCACCGAGCTAGTAGACGATTTTCATGAGGTGACAAACTACACTCATATACTTGAAGACAAGGTTGAACAAAAGTGTAGACGAATAAGATCATAAGAGAAACTCATGACACGCTATACGAAGCAAAGCAATCAGAGAAAAGATGACCCTTTTTTGGGAAAATCACTAGCAGACCGACAGAGAGAACGTGCGTTATACCGACGTTGACTACTTATGAATCCGATGAATGAGCTCATCTTTATATCTGTAAGTGAGCATCATCGCATAGGTCCCAGTAATGATGTCACATGTAATGAAATTATAGTTCGTATCATGTTTCTAAGTGAGCTTGCACGAAGAAGCGAGTACTGAGTGAAATTTTGGAACAACTTTTCTTCCATAAAAAAATTGTTAAATAATCCTTACAATTTTAAAAGATAATTACATAAAATATTAGTAACATCAATAAACTAGTGGTAGCTTGATTTATGCATAAATATTTTCTTCGTCATACATGAACTTTGCTAAAAATATTCAATCTGGATTAGTAAGACGTGATCTAATACAATATTCTGTCAACAATAAATCTAGATTTTAAGAAATACTAAATTGAGAAGAAATAATAAATTACATATCATGCACTTTGTAAAGTGATCCGATACAAATTAATGACAAAACCTGTGTGAATGCATTACACATGAAACAAGTGTACATTAAATAATATTTTGTAAAGCAAGAACTTTATTGATTCAATGCAAATAAATAATAATAAAATATCTCTTCATTCTAGTAATCTTGTTAACGTTTAGACTATTATTGGTTATAGTCTCTGTGCCTTCGAAAAGATTGGTGTGACCTCCTATGGGTAATGAAGTGTTGCAAAAAATAGTTGGGCGAACTTTAGCGCTGAACGACATCGCGAGAATTATTGGATTTTTAGAAAAGAGTTTACAGGTATTACCTGATTTTTCGAAATTCTTGATTTCCTGTACCCTCGCTTCCTTGTGGTTAGTTTGTTGTTGAGAATTTGAGAGAGAATTTCTTAGAGACAATGAATTTGATTCAAAAATTGAGAACTTGAGAAAGAAAGAAAGCGAAATATGTGAGTATTTGTGAGAGGGATTTGATTCTAAGCATAGATTTTGATTTTGTCACAAAAAGGGAATTTGAGAGAAAACGATAACTTGCGAGAAAGGGGATATAGTATGACTCTGAGAGACTTTAAAAATTCCTCTTTTTTCCTCTGTTTCTTTTCTTTATCATAATTATTTGTCATTTATAAAATATTAATTTCAAATATATTGCTCGTTGTTAGTCTAGTTTGATTTAATATATATATGCATATATATACACGTGTGAGTGTCTATATATGTATATATCAATTTCTCATCCTAATAATTAAGAGAACAAGATGAACAAAGGTAGAAGAGATATAGAACGAAAGAAGATATAGAGGATAGAAGAAAAGATGCAAAATAAAATTGGAGACATATGAGTATATATAGAAGAAAGAAGAAGAATAAAAAAAAATGCAAAAAAGGCCCGCCCAACTGCCGAAAATCCCAACGGCCGAAAATTTAATGGCACTTTTGATTTTTTTTTTAATTAAAAGAATACAGAAAAATGGCATTTGAGATGCACGCGCCATCTCTTCTCTCTTCTGCGCCTGTAACACCCCGTATTTTGAGAAGCTAATTGTGCCCTAGCTCGAATTTAAATTGAGTTTTTAAATAGTAGCTAGAGGAATTATGCACGTGGGCGAATAAATGAGATAAGAATTATTTTGACAGTTTAATAGGAGGCGATATTATTTTCTCAAGCCTTATAAATCCTATTATTGAGAGACATATCTTCGCCCTATATTTTTATTGAAATGTCTATGTGATATAGATATTTTACTTAGTAGAATATTCACATATGATTTATTGATGCATTGTTATTATGATATTAGTAATATCATAATTGAGATATATTTTTCCTCACACGTGAATAGATATATTTTTTTGGGATATATTCCTACACACTAAATAAGAGTTAATTAGTCAAGCATATATATATATATATATATATATATATATATATATATCTCTTCCTCTCTCACTCTCTCTCGATCCCTCTTCCTCTCTCACTCTCTCTCGATCTCCCTCATTCTCTCTCTCCCTCTCACCCTCACGCAATCCCTCCCCTCTCCCACATTACTCTTCTCTTCCCCCATAAATGGAGACCACATGCACCATTAAGGAGCCCCTAAAAGGCTTATCTAACTAGCCAACACAATTCCCCTTCTCAAGCTCACACATGCACATGCTCACACTTCTCCCCCCACCTCCCCCCTTGCTCGATCTCCCTCTCTCGGTCTCTACCTCTCTCTCTCAATCTTCTCTTTCTCCACCATTAAATGAGGCATATGTAAGCATGATGAGCCATCTAAGGTCTAACCTATCTAGCCAACATAATCCCCATTTTTAAGCCCTCACAATCACATGCAAATCTTCCTCTCATCTCTCTCTCGTCCCTCACTCTTCTCTCTTCTCTTCTTCTCTCTTCTCACTCTCTATTCCCCTCACTTCATGACATCCTCACACATTAACTCCATATTTACTACAAGATTGGGCATTAATGGGAAGATCACACCATCACTTCTCATCAATGCCAAGCTTTCTCTCCCCTTTCTCCTTCATATTTTCGGCAGCCCCCTCCTCACTCCACCACACTTTTCTCCTTGTTTCACCATTTTTGGAAAGAGTTAAGGAAGCCAAAAGTGTTCTACCTTCACACTAAAGCCATCAAGTGTGCTCCAATCTTCAAGCACAAGCTCCAAGCATACTACGCATCATCTTCTACTCCACCTCCATTGATCTTGTTGGTAGCAACCTCAATCCTCCTCTTATGTTATGTATATATTTTCATGATGTATAAGCATGTATATTGAAGCATATTGAAGCATGATAGTTCCCTCTCTACTCTTATGATTTTCGAAAATGTTGGTGAAAGAAAGCATATGAACTCCTTCAAACTTTCAACTACTTTTCATATGCTTACACCTCTACATGTTAGATGCATGAGAAAGGAAGCTATATTCTTGAAAACCCTTGAGAGGGTTATATGTTATGATAATTGAAGCATGATGAGTTATTAGTGAGAAAATGCATGAGAATGGTGGTGAAATTGTAGCACCATGATGATATGTGTAAATGTTGTTATTTCAACCATTTTGAGAAGTTTTCTTACGTTCTGGACTGATCAGTCGATGAGGTTTATCTCGTCCAAAAATCTTCACAATTTTACAGTGTATATACATATGTGTCTTGTAAGCTCTGGTAAAATTTCAAGTCATTTGGACTTCGTTTACTACCTTTTTAAAATATAAAACGTTTACTGCACATTTCCGCCGGAAATCTAGAAAGGCAGTCACTTGAGTCACACTTTTTAGTGACTTCCAAAAACATTCAGCCTCCCAAATTTTTATGACAGAAAGATACATGTGTTATACAGATTCATGTAAAATTTCAACCCATTGGCCAACGTTTACTATTTTTCAAAAATCCTAGTTTCCAGTCGTGCAAAACTGCCGAATCTGGTAGACTGTTGGAAAACACCCATATCTCTTAAACCACTTGGATTTTTTCACTCTACGTTTTTTTAAATAAAACTAGACTCAAAGAGGTTTTCAACGATGTAAGTCTCAAATCCAGGAGATTTCTGAGTTAAAGCAGTTTATTCTTTAAAGTTGAGGCAGAGCAGAATGGTAGACTGTAGGTGTCCGAAAATCCTACCTTGATTTTGTTTTAAGGCTTTTTTTTAAAGTTTTGGTGGAACATACACCATGTATGGCATGGAAAATGCTACTATAAAATTTTATATATTTTCCAAAGCTTACATGAATATTTGAGAATTTATTTGCAATGAAAAAGATTTCAAGTTCATAGAGTGACTTTTAAGTCACTTGAATATTGGGATAATTCATAAATATATTATATGGATTAATTGAGTAATTTGAAGTATGAATGACTATGTGATTTTTATGAATGCTATTTACCTAGGATTGAGAGTCTTTTAATTGGATAAGATATCCAATTAAATTGGGAGGTCCAATTGGGTAAATAGTGGAGAAGTTATAAGATGAGATTAAACATTGATGCAAGTATAAGTATTAGATATTAGTTAGATTAAATTCTAACTAGAGTTTATTTTGTCACATGGCAATCTAAACCACGTGCGCCACCAAAGGTTCGAGTGACGGCCGGCGTTAGTACGACTCTGAGCTTTACGTCATCGACCCCTGAGACAGGTGGGCTTTATTCTAACTCTATTATGGCTAGCTACCATGATAATGAGTTCAAATGCAAAATCTTATGAAAATGAAGCATGTTGAAGTATTATTGATGAGTATTATGAAAATTGTCAACTTGCCATATTTATTATTGATGAGAATGAGATGTGGTATGTTGCCTCTATGAAAGACATGATTATGATCATGATGCAAGATATCGGCCTTTAACTGATTTATATGACAGTAAAGGTTTTGTGCGCAGATGTGATCGTGAGCCGTCTCTAGTCGGCCGGTCACGGTGATTTGAAGGAGGCCTCCTTCTCTTCACCTAGTATATATATATTATATGAGTTCTCATAGTTGGCACATACCCTGAATATAATGTCTGCAGACTAATGATATTATTATGATGATGCAAATGAGTTTATGACAGAAAAATATGAACAGGTATTTTAAATCTCAGCTAAATCCTGTTGATGCATTGAAAAGGGCAAGATTGACATATAGCTCTAAGAGCAACATTTCAATTATTTCTAGCATGAGTCCACTGAGTGCTTTTTGGTACTCAGCCCTGCATGTATTTCTAAATGTGCAGGTCTGGCTTGGCGCGAGGATGGGTGAAGGCTGTTGGAATTGTCAGTTGGCTGTGTCTTTCCTATGTCTCATACTTATCTTTATAAGCTTTGACTCTATAAGAATTTGAACTCCCTGCTATATGTCTTGACACATGTAGTAACGCATCTCGCTGCATAACTCTGATGAAACTCTTATTTAATTTGCTTATGCCTGTAATATCCCATAAGGGAAAATACTTCTCAAACCCTTGCTAAGTTTCAACTGCTCATTATGTTTCACCCAAGCGAGTAATTATTTTTGGTCTTAAATCTTTCTTGGAAATGAGTATAAACTGCAAATGCTTCCGCTAATACAAGATGTATTCCCATTTCTTTCACTATTTCTTTTATTAGTCGTACGATACTTGGTATACGATATCACTGGCTATATCGGGCTGCGACAGAGTGGTATCAGAGCAGCTTGTCTGCTCTGAGTATAATCTCTTATAGAGTCTCTTCTTGATTGAGTCTAAGCTAGAGTCTTAGACTAAAAGAGTTAAGTCACTGAGAAGAGCCAACACCCCATCTCCGCCAGCTTGATGAGGTAAGCAGAAGTTAAAGTTTAAAGTTACTTATGAGCATGAGTTATGCAATTGATTAAGTTGATGAGAAAGCAATATTTATAAGTTGAGAAAGAAGCATGATTAATGCATGATGCAATTTTATTGATACCTTGTTTTGGTTGATTGAATAAGTAAGACGGTGGAATTTTTATTAGAATCAATGTTGATACCAATGCACTACGAGAATCCTAGAGGAACACCGACAAACGAGTATGTTATTGAGTAATAATCGAGTAAGTCATTCTTGACTTAGTTTGAGTAACACAAGTTGTTATTTTTGTTTATAGCATGGCAGACGGATTCGACATAGTACAGGCTTTCTATGACTGTACCATGGAGCACCACGAGACTATTGGAGAGTTCTTGGCTCGCTTCCACCACAGGTGGATTGATGCCATAGAGCATGGGGGCACGGCTCAGCAGGCCATGCAGATACTACCACATAGGATGCCACCCCACTGGCAGGCCTGGTGTCATTTCATTGCCCCCGACTTCTATAGCCCGTTGGCGCCGGGAGGTTTTGAGGTGCGATTCCCGGAGTACCTAACCATTCTGTTGAGCCGGTTCGTGATGTATGCGAACCCACCCTACTTTTATCTGACGGAGAGTAACACCCGAGAGGGTGAGGCAGAGAGCCAGCCTCAGGGTCTTCCTGAGACTGAGGATCCTCTTATGGCATTGGGACTAGAGCTCCTTAGCTCCCAGCCGATTGATGACCCTATTCCTTCACTTCCTCAGGGCACTCTGCCCGAGGAAGAGATTTCTCCTATTGATGTCTTGGACCCTCACTACCCCATGTATTCTCCCGGGATGTACTCCCCGACCTTCGGAGATTTATCCTTTGTTACCCCGATGACCATCGACACTACTGAGGCCATCGATACTACTTAGCAGCTGATGAGCCCCATCCGTGAGACCCTCCTTGTTCCTCCCCTCCCTACTATTGGAGAGGGTGAGATCGCTATGGCTGATGAGCCCCCGGGGATAGCTAGAGACCCGGAGGACGACGCAGGATCAGTCCCGGTTGTTGGGACTCTCACCTCACAGCCCTTGGATCTTCTTAGCATGGGCTTGGCCTTCGAGACGGACGTTCCTCGAGGAGACCCGATTCGGGAGAGAGCCGCTTATGACCCGTTCCACCGTGCCGACTCTGACAGTGAGGACAGCGTGCCGTATGTACCTTGATTGGGCGACGCTCGAGCGGATGACGGTGATGATGCTACGGAGAATGGGAATGACGATGATAGCAGGGATGGTGGTAGAGGTCATGGGTGGATATGGTATTGATATGATGGTATTAAGTAGAGATGCATATATATATGGTAGCTTTGTTTAGATAGCCCATAGATTTGGCTGGCAATGGATAGTTCCATCCCAGACCAGGGCTTGTACTTATTTTGTTAGGCCCCTATAGTACACGGGTAACGGATAGTATCCGTACCCAGTGGTAGGGCTGCTTGTACATAGACGAAGTATTTATGCAGTAGCTAGGTCTTTAACAATGTAGTACTTTGTACTGACCTATAGCAGTTTATAGATCATAGTATACATTTTGTACAAAAGAAGACTTCGTTGAGGCAATTTTCACGGTATATACATGATGGGCCAAAGTGGCCATTTTTGACTAAATGAGAAATGTGATTACGTGTTTTGATGCATTGTTATGTAGTGTTTATCAATTTGTATACATTGATTGAAAACAGAGTACTTTGATGCATTGAGTATACTCTATGTGATAATGTGTGAATATATATATATATATATATATATATATATATATATATATATATACATATATATATATATATATGAGATGCATGATATGTTGTGAATTACTCAGCTATAAGACTAGAGTACGATGAGCCTTGTCACATAGAGGAACTTATCTTTTGACCCAAACTTGTAGATTGTCATAATTCCTCCATGAAGAGTGTACAGAAATGTACCCGTGAATGAGGAAGAACCCAGAGAACCTACGCCGCCGCCTCCACCTCAAGATAGGAGAGTGGAAGAACTTTTCTTAAGACAGAACCCACCGACTTTCGCAGGCACGGGAGACCCTGCTGAAACGGAAGAATGGATTCGTGTTATGGAACGAATCTTTCGATTTTTGAGATGCAACGACGCAGAACGTCTTATGTGCGTGTCTTATCAGCTGAAAGGAACCGCCGACTATTGGTGGGAAGCAAAGCAGAAAACTATGGCCCCGGAGCAGTTAGATGAAATCACTTGGGATTTTTTTAAAACTGCTTTGTGTGAGAAGTTCATACCCAGAAGCTATAGGAAAAAGAAGGAAATGGAGTTTACCACCTTAAAGCAAGGGAATAGAACTGTAGTGGAGTACGATCGACTATTCTGCGATCTGGCCCGCTATGCGCCGTATAGAGTGGATACGGATGAGAAGATGTCCGAGTTGTTTTGCGCCGGACTGCGACAAGAGATAAGAGTTGTATTGGCTAGTTAAATGGCACTTTCCTACGCCGAGGCCTTGAACAGAGCTCTAGATATGGAGCTAGCAATGCAGCCAGAGAAAGCGGCACATGTACCAGTGCCTCCATCAGCTCAATACACGCAAGCATCAAACACTCCCTACTCTAACTAAAGACAGAAAGGAGAACGCAAATGGGAAAATCGTGGAAATCAGGGTAAAAAGCCCTGGCAAGGTCAGAATGTCCAGCCTCCATTCGTGAAAGGTGATAAATCATTTTATGGTGGACCAGCGACATCACACCCCGGACACCAAGGGATACCCCCTTGTCCTAAGTGCAACAAGTTACACACAGGAGTGTGCAGATCTGGAAATCCAAATTGTTTCACTTATGGAAAACCAGGGCATTACTCGAGCCAGTGCCCCAACCGACAGCAAGGGATGAGTGGAGGAAGACCCAATCAGTTTTCAACCCCACAGCTCAGGGCAATGGAAGGAATTCTTCCTCTACCTCAACCACTACAGCAACAACCTTTTCGCCGCCCAAATCAGCCTCATTAGCAGCTACCTGCACCGCAAGCAGGTAGACCACCACAGCATCAAAGGATGTATGTTATCAATTAGAAGAATCAGGATAAGAACCAAGGAAACTTGACAGGTATTGGGGAACTGAAAGGTGTACCCATTGTCATTCTCTTTGATACAGGAGCATCGCATTCTTTCATCTCATATACCTGTGTGGATACGTTAGAGCTGAATGTAGAACCAGCCCAGCTACACTTAAGGGTAGCCACTCCCTTAGGGAAAATCACCACCGTTACACATGTATGTCCTAACTTGGAATTCGAATTAGGACCTCTTAAGCTTAAGGCTAAGACGTTGAAACTTATGCGCATGTGGACCACAGACATCATTTTGGGAATGGAATGGTTAGCAGAACACCATGCGGTGATACAGTGCGAGCAGAGACGAATATCATTCCAGCCACCAGGCGAGGAACCTACATGTTTTTATGCCATCAATAGAAAATGGAAGAAGACACCTATCATCTCTGCAGTGCAAGCGAACAAGATACTAAAAGAAAAGGGTGCGACAACATATTTAGTATACTTGAACCAAGAAGAGGAAGCACAAATAAAGATTGAAGATGTACCTATAGTGCGGGAGTATCAAGACGTTTTCCCTAATGTTCTACCAGGTCTACCCCCGAACAGACAATTGGAATTCACGATTGATTTGGAACCTGGAGCAGCACCAATATCCAAAGCACCATATAGGATGGCACCAGCAAAATTGCAAGAACTGAAGTTGCAACTACAAGAGTTGTTAGATATGGGATTCATTCGACCCAGTGCTTCGCCTTGGGGAGCACCGGTCCTGTTTGTCAAAAAGAAAGATGGAAGTTTAAGATTATGCATCGATTATCGGGAATTGAACAAGGTGACCCTAAAGAACAAGTATCCTTTTCCCCATATAGACGATTTCTTTGATCAACTTCGAGGAGCACGCGCTTTCTCAAAGATAGATTTAAGGACGGGATATCACCAATTAAGGATACGACCTGAGGATATTCTAAAGACAGCATTCCGCATGAGATACGAACACTATGAGTTCATAGTGATGCTTTTTGGATTAACAAATGCCCCCGCCGTATTCATGGATCTCATGAATCGAGTGTTTCATGAATATTTGGATCAATTCGTGTTAGTATTCATAGACGACATCTTAATTTACTCGAAGAATGAGAAAGATCATGAAGAGCACCTTAGAACTGTGCTAGAGAAGCTAAGAGCTGAAAAGCTTTACGCTAAGTATAGCAAATGTGAGTTTTAGCTACGAGAAGTCAATTTCTTAGGCCACGTCATTTCAGCTGAATGAATCAAAGTGGACCCTGCCAAGGTTCAAGCAGTGCAAGAATGGAGATCACCAACGACACCTCACGAGATTCGTAGCTTCCTAGGATTAGCAGGCTACTACCATCGTTTTATACAAGATTTCTCCAAAATAGCCAAGCCTATAACTCATCTGCTCAAGAAAGAAGTCAAATTCTTGTGGACAAACGAATGCGAACAAAGCTTTCAAGAATTGAAGAAGAGGTTCACCACTGCCCCAGTACTAGCCGTTTCGGAAGCAAACAAGGAATACACTATCTATACGGACGCATCAAAGAAAGGACTAGGTTGTGTACTAATGCAAGAGGGAAAGGTAATAGCTTACGCCTCGCGACAGCTGAGGCCACATGAAGCAAATTACCCGACACATGACCTAGAGCTAGCAGCAGTAGTGCACGCATTGAAAATTTGGAGACACCACCTTTATGGAGTAAGGTGTGAAATTTACACCGACCATAAGAGTCTCAAATATTTCTTTGAACAGAAGGATCTGAATATGAGACAAAGAAGATGGCTAGAATTGGTCAAGGACTATGATTGTGGAATCAATTATCATCCAGGCAAAGCCAACGTCGTGGCAGATGCCTTGAGCAGAATGGAACGAGTCAAGTTAGGATGTATCCTAGCCAAGAGAATGACTTGCTCAGGGAATTTGAAAGGTTAAGGTTGGAAGTGGTATTTCCACCGCAAACCACAGATTTGATCATGGCGACACTCAGTGTTACCCCTGACCTAAGATCAAGGATTGTTAGTATGCAAAGAGAGGATGAAAAATTGGAAAGATTGCGAGTGAAAATCTGTACCGAGAAGCTTGAGTCATACCAAGAAGCAGCAGATAATGCATTGATGTTTGAGGGAAGAATCTGTGTACCCAATGATAAGAAATTAAGAAATGAAATCATGAGCGAGGCTCATGACACGCCTTACGCAGCACATCCGGAAGGTACAAAGATGTACCAAGATTTAAAAGCAAGATTTTGGTGGAAAGGCATGAAGCGAGACATAGCTTCATTTGTAGAACGATGTTTAGCTTGTCAGCAAGTGAAGGCGTTGCACCAACGGCCTTATGGCAAATTACAACCGTTAGAAATCCCAGAATGGAAATGGGACCACATTGCCATGGACTTTGTCACTGCTTTGCCAAAGTCAAATAGAGGGAATACCGCCGTTTGGGTGATCATAGATAGATTGACAAAAAGTGCTCACTTCATACCGATTCCTGTCACACATGGTTCTGAAAAGTTAGCTCAAATATACATTCGTGAGATAGTACGTTTGCACGGAGTTCCAATGACGATTACCTTCGATAGAGATACAAAATTCACCTCACGTTTTTGGATGAGCTTACACAGGGAATTGGGTACTAAGTTGAACTTTAGCACAACATTTCATCCACAGACGGATGGGCAGTCCGAAAGAACTATACAAGTTTTGGAAGATATGATTCGGACTGTAGTGTTAGATAGAGGAACTCAATGGGAACAAGTGTTACCCCTGATTGAGTTTGCCTACAATAATAGTTTCCAAACAACTATTAACATGGCACCATATGAAGCCCTCTATGGAAGAAAATGTAGATCTCCGCTTTATTGGGATGAAGTAGGAGAAAGAAAAGCGTTAGGTCCTGATGCAGTGGAAGAAATGATCACAACTGTGAGACAAATTCGGCAACGAATTAAAGAAGCTCAAGATCGCCAAAAATCTTATGCCGACACTAGACGCACAGAGATTCAATTTGAAGTGGGAAGTAAAGTCTTTTTAAAAGTTTCCCCTTCTCGAGTGTTGGGAACCTTGTGGAATATCCTAACCCTTGTTTTGATGATACCAAAATTCATAGGACTTATATATAATAGACTAGAATCGTTTTGAACTCAAGTGTTAGAGTTCGTTTCTAGTTTAGTTGCGGTGTCGAAGACCGAAAACTGAAGACTGAAGACTGCTGTTACCAACTGAAGTATCAGTTGAAGAATCAGTTGAAGACTGATTATTTAATGTGCGCAAAGGACTGATACTAAAGTCAAGTATCAGTTGAACATTCCTCCTAGGACTGATCTTCCAACGTTCAGAGGAATCCACGTACGCACAAGTACAGCCGCATTAAATGCAGAGATCTCAGAATATCTTATCTCTGCAGAGGTCATTCCTATCTGGTGGCTACTTTTCAGAGATGTCACATCTCCTGTCCATCAAAGAGAGCCGTTTCCACACAGACAAGGAACCTCGAAGATTGAAGTCTCAGCCCAAATTCGAATTGCTCTCTAACGGAAGAAATCTTGAGGACGATTTACGCCAACGGATCTATTCAAGAGTTCTCCTATAAATAGCGCTCGAGGATCACTTCAATCTTCACCGATTCAACGACATAAGCTGAAGCTCTGCCGAAATTGCTACTCAGCCTAAAGCTTAACCGCCCAAAGCTTGAATCGAAGAAGAGAATTCCAAAGCCAAAATCAGTCACTGCTGATTACATACATTCTCTTAGACCCTAGGCATATATCTGTTTACCCAGAAGCCAAAGGTCAAACTTGCTTCAAAGAACTTGTTCTTTGTAAGTATAGTTGGCACTGGTTTAAACCTCTCCCCCATAAGAGTGTTTGAGTGATTCGGAGTTCAGGAAGGTACTCTGAACTCTGAGTGAAAAGTCTGAGCACGAGGTGTGCTTAGCAGGGAAATCCTACGCGAGGTGTGTGGGTGCTGAAGAGGGGTTATCTTCAGTTTACGGTTGTGTGCACCAGGCAAGCACACGGGTACGGTTTGCAGTGCACCAGTGGAGCACTTGCGGAGTGGATTGTTGGTCTGATCAACCAGCCGTGGATGTAGGAAAGGGTTTTTCCGAACCACGTAAAAGTCTCTGTGTTATTTACAACTTTCAGTTTTATATTCTTACTTGTGCTATTTCAATTGATAAAACTGAACACTGACTAACAGCAAAGAGAAACCTTAATCCAACAACCTGCTCCACCGAGGCTATTACGAAACTAAGTTTAATTTCCGCTGCGTATGATATCAATCTGACTGAACTATCCTCTGATAGTAAGGAAGAGTGATATCATCTCTATCTTAGCAAACACGACTGAAGCCCTTACTTGGATCAGTTAAGCTCCAGCAACTTAACTGATAACTCATTACTGAAGAGCTTTTATTATCAGTCGTCAACCCTGTTGGTCAAAACTGTTTTCAGTAAAAACAGGAGTCCTTGTTTGCGTGCAAAGTTTCGTTTCAATCTCTGACTGAGATCCCTCTGATTGAGGTCAGTAGATTGTTGTAAAAATAGCCTATAGGTGTATTCCCCCCCCCCCCCATACACCTATTCGAGACCCCCCGGACCTAACAATTGGTATCAGAGCAGGTTGTTCGCAAGAACTATCTGCCTCTGACTAGATTCTATTTGTACTAGATCCTTTGTCTTAAAGGTCTCGAAAAAGTTTTACTCTTTCTTTTTGTGCTTGCTAATTGCTCTATCTGCTGTTATCTGTTCTCTCTTTTTTATGGAGACTAACCACAGCAGATTATCTTCTCTACCTATGTTTAGTATTGAAAAATACGACATATGGAAGTTTCGGCTTGAAAGCTTCCTCACCGCCCAACATTGCCGAATGTGGGAAGTCATCACCAGCGGACCAATCACCATCACCGAAACGATCAAAAGGATTCCTGCTGATCTCCGACAGGATCCTTACGATGAGGTCCAGCCCAAGTCAAAGGCAGACTTCACCACAGAAGAAAGGAAGCAAGATGAGTTAGACAACCTCGCCAAAAGCATCATCTCCTGCACCGTTCCTGACAAGCATGTCATGAAGATCATCAAGTGCGAAACAGCAAAGGAGATGTGGGACATTCTGGAAAGAATGTGCGTAGGTTCTGAGGAAATCAATGAGAATAAGCTATCCATAGCTTGCCAGAAATTCGACTCCCTCCTCATGCTCAAGAATGAATCTGTCGAGGAAATGGAACAAAGATTCAATCTCATCTTGAATGAAGTTCAATCCATTTCCAAAGACAAATACACTCAACGAGAAATCAACCTGAAGATTCTTCGAGCACTGCCACGTGGAGAATGGCAGATCTACTCAGTCGCTTATCAACATAAGCCAGGATTCAGTCAGCTCCCGACAAACAAGCTTTTCTCCGATCTCATGGCAAATGAGTTAGACCTTCTGAGAAATCTTGGTAACAAGAAGGCTGGAGGATCAGACGAAGATGGTCCATCAACCTCAAGAGGAGTTGCACTGAAGGCCTCAACCAGAGAAGGCAAGAAGCAGATCAAGGAGCCAACGGAACTCAACCCAGAGGACTTCTTCAGTCAATATGCCTTGTTGACTGAAAGATTCAACAAGATGGAGTCCAAGTTCCGGAAGTATAGAAGGTTCCACAAGCAGCACTACAAAGGAAAAGAAAGAGAAGGGAACTCCAGACATTCCACAGATCGAAGCGGAGAAAGGAAGTCAGCCGCTTACGACATCAAAGATATGGAATGCTTTGGATGTAGAAAGAAAGGGCACTTTCGACATGAATGCCCTGATCTGACTCCAGCCGAGCGCAGAGAACTGAAAGCTAAGAAAGATCGTAGCTTTTCAAAGAAGAAAGCGATGGTTGCTGACGATGCTGACTCTTCCAAAGATACATCAGAATCATCCGACTTCAACAGTTCCAGCTCAGATGATGAGAGTCGAGCTCTGATGGCCAATGAATCAGAAAGCGTGGCTGACAACAGCTACGACAATGGAATGAATGGCTCAGAGGTAAACTCTCACTAAAAAACTCCATTTACTGATAACTTCCTGATGCTTTCAGGAGACCACTCAGAATCTGGAGATAGCTCATCCGATGAAACTGACGAGTTTGATCAGCTCATGACTGATCACTGTCGACTGAGGAAATTGTTCGAAAATCTCCTCAAGCAGAATCAGAAAATAGACAACGAGATCAATGATGAACGAGCTAAGAATCAGACAATCATCTACTTTCCGGATGAAACTTGTCTTGATCAGCTAATCATGGAGAATAGCCGACTAGAAGAAGAGCTCAGAATCTCCAACTCAGAATGTGAAAGAGCATCTCATGAAATCAAGAGGCTCAATCACAAGCTGGAAGAAACAGTCAAGAACTGCATGATGCAGTCTCCCATGATGAGCAACTTTCCATCGAAAAGACTGGTCAACAGCATTGGAGGAAAGGTTGCAGCTGTCAAAGGAAAGGACGATCCTTCTGAAATCACAACCTCAGAAGAATCAAGAGATCATGTTTTGGATGAAGTTCGCAAGCGCAGACTGATGGCTAGATTAAATGTCCCACCTCCACGAAGCTACAGACGAGTTAAGGAGGCCCCCAACCAGATCATTCTATTGAAAGACTGGAAAGCAGATTTCAGTCAAAGATCCGGGAAGGAACATCAGGAGTCAAGAAGAAAAGCCACATCAGTCAGAAACTGACATCCTCAGTTCAGTTTCAGAAGGAACAACATCCATGGAGATCAAGCAATGCTGAGTCCAGTCGAGCCATGCCACTTCCTCAACGACAAACTACTGGACTTCAGCCAAATCTCCACAAGTCTGCAAAGACTCGAGTATCTCAGGGAAGATACTTTGCCGGGCAAAGAAGACCTCAACCACTCATCAGACAGAACTGCTACAAGAGTGAGGCCTTCAAAAGGATTTCTCAACAGAAGAATGCTCATGTGCCAGCTGAAGCGCCAACGACGTCAATCACACAATCAACAAAGCGCAAGAGAC
This sequence comes from Salvia miltiorrhiza, assembly GCF_028751815.1. NCBI lineage: Eukaryota > Viridiplantae > Streptophyta > Magnoliopsida > Lamiales > Lamiaceae > Salvia > Salvia miltiorrhiza. The sequence continues at coordinate 1,630,897 of NW_026651458.1, read as the reverse complement.
CAGCCAGACCAATTCTGAAGCAGATATGGGTTCCAAAAGGAACTCGAGCTAACATCGAAGGACCCAAAACTTGATTGGGTGCCTGAAGCAACTCTTCCTTGCAGGTCAATGTCAGGAAACATAAAAAGAAGGAAGAGGCCAAAGCTTCAATCAGAACGTGGTATCTAGACAGTGGCTGTTCGAAGCACATGATGGGCTACAAAGAATATCTATCTCAGTATGTTGAGAAAGCTGGACCCAAAGTTGCATTCGGAGACAACTCAATCGGAGAAACAAAAAGCTACGGTGTTCTCAACATGGGTAAGGCCAGTATCAGTAATGTTAGCTTTGTTTCTGGTCTTAAACATAATCTGTTGTCTGTGAGTCAATTTTGTGACAGTGGTTTCACAGTGAAGATCAAGAAGGATGAATTCACAGTTAGAAACAATCAAAAGAAGGTGGTTCTGAAAGGATTCAGACAAGGAAGTCTCTACGTCGTTTCTTGGAAAGACAGCCCACCAGAAACATGCATCATCAGCAAGAGCAGCTCGGAGCTCAATTGGCTATGGCACAAGAGACTCAACCATCTCAACTTCAAGACGATCAACAAACTTGCTAAACATCAATTGGTAGAAGGCCTTCCTTCTATTGTGTTCCAGAAGAAGCAAGAATGTGAAGCATGTCTCAGAGAAAAGCAGACGCGGATGTCATTCAAGTCAAAGTCAGGACACTCATCTGAAAGGATTCTGCATCTACTTCACATGGATCTGTTTGGCCCGATCACTCCAAGAAGCTATAATGGTAGAAAGTATACCTTAGTAGTCGTTGATGATTATACACGATATACTTGGGTTATATTTCTCTTCAAGAAGAAAGAGACACTGGAGGAACTGCCAAAGCTGCTGAGAAGACTGAGCGTTGAAAAGGAAGTCAACATCATCAACATCAGATCAGATCGTGGGACTGAGTTCCTCAATACTGTCATTCGTAAGTATTGTGATGAACAAGGAATCAGTCATCAAACTTCTGCAGCAAGATCTCCACAGCAGAACGGAGTTGCAGAAAGAAGAAACCGGTCTCTAAAGGAAGCAGCAAGGACGATGCTAGCCGAGTCAAAACTCCCCTTGAAGTTTTGGGCCGAAGCAGTCAACAACGCATGCTACACGCAGAATCGCTCCTTCCTCACTCAAAGACATGGAAGAACTCCATACGAGTTATGGAAGAACAGAAAGCCATCGATTGCCTACTTTCATGCTTTCGGTTCTAAGTGTTTCACACACAACAATGATAACAAGAGGTTGAACACTTTCGATAGCAAGACTGATCCAGGAGTCTTCCTTGGATACTCTGGAACAGAACGTTCAAGCAAAGCCTATCGAGTGTTTAATACTCAAACTCTTTGTGTTGAAGAAACAGCTCATGTGGTCTTTGATGAGTCTACAGATGGTTTCAGGGAACAAGAAGCTGAAAAGAATGTTCAGATCGCTGAAGGTTCCAAAGTTGAAATCCACAACACCGAGCCCTCTACTGTCTTGATATGGGGACCAGGCAAAGATGAAGATGCTGAAATGCTTCAGTATCAGAAGATCAACCAAAAGTCTGAAGTTCAGACTGGAGCCAATGAAGACGGCATCAGTCAAGGGGGAACTCTACTTACTGAAGTTCGAGTTGAACGCGCAGAAGCCGCTCCAGCTCAACTCTCTCCTGCTCCAGAAGGTGCTCAACACCCCAGAGCAATTCTGACCGAAGAAGCCCCACCTACCCCTGAAGAGATCAAGAAGTATCGAAGATGGTTTGAAATCCTCTCAAAGGAGAACATCATTGGAGAACCATCAGATGGCGTCAAGACTCGGAGATCAATGTGCAACCTCATCTTCGACATCAATCAGAACTGCATCAACGAAGATAAGAATTTCAGCTGTTTCTTATGAACTACAGAGCCCAAGGATATTGAAGAAGCTCTGAAGTCTACTCAGTGGGTCATCGCAATGCTAGAAGAACTCAATGAATTCAACCGGAATTCAGTTTGGGAGCTTGTGGATCGACCAGACGATGCAAAGGTGATTGACTTGAAATGGATTTTCAAGAACAAGGAAGACGAAGAAGGAAACGTTGTGAGAAACAAAGCGAGGCTAGTGGCTAAAGGATACAGTCAAGAAGAAGGAATCGACTACGACGAGACGTTCGCCCCAGTTGCCAGATTGGAAGCAGTCAGACTCTTCTTAGCCTTCGCAACTCACAAAGGTTTCAAGGTACACCAAATGGATGTCAAGTGTGCATTTCTCAATGGAGTGCTCACAGATGAAGTCTATGTGGAACAACCTCCAGGGTTTGAGGTTGCTGGATCAGAAAAGGTGTACAAGCTGAAGAAAGCGCTCTATGGGTTGAAGCAAGCACCAAGAGCGTGGTATGATACTCTCTCGGAGTATCTGATTGAACAAGGCTTCAAAAAGGGATCTGTGGACAGAACTCTGTTCACTCTCAAAGAAGGAGAAGATCTCTTGCTTGTTCAGATTTATGTCGATGACATAATCTTCGGATCCAAATCCGAACGCATGTGCAAGAAGTTTGCTGACATCATGACCAACAAGTTTCAAATGTCCATGATGGGATAAATGAATTTCTTTCTCGGATTGCAAGTCAAGCAGACCAACGAAGGAATACTGATTAGCCAGTCCAAGTATGCCAAGGAGCTCATAGCTAAGTTCGGTATTCAGCACATGAAGTCAGTCAAGATCCCAATGAACACAAACTGGAAAGTTGATCCAGGTTCAGAAGAAAACTCTGTTTCTTCGAAGAAGTACAGAGAAATCATTGGATCTTTGGTGTATTTGACTGCGAGCAGACCATATATCGCATTTGCAGTCGGAGTATGTGCAAGATATCAATCAGATCCTAAGGACGCTCATTTGGATGCAGCTAAGCGGATTCTGAGATATCTCAAAGGCACGCCCAATTTGGGATTGTGGTATCCAGCAGACGACGACATCAAGCTCACCAGATATTCAGATTCAGACTTCGGTGGATGCAAGCTTGATCGCAAATCAACCTTCGGAACATGTCAATTCCTAGGCAACAAGCTCATCTCTTGGTTTTCAAAGAAGCAGACTTCAGTCGCCACCTCTACAACTGAAGCTGAATATGTTGCTGCCGGAAGCTGCTGCTCACAAATCCTGTGGTTAGTCCATCAACTAAAGGACTATGGGATCGACGAAAAGGAAGTTCCTATCTATTGCGACAGCTCCAGTGCTATTGCAATCTCCCAGAATCCAGTTCACCACACCAGAGTAAAGCATATCGAAATTCGACATCACTTCATTCGTGATCATGTCGAAAAGAAGAATGTCTCTGTGGAATGGATTCCCACTGCTATTCAGAGAGCGGACCTGCTGACCAAGGCTCTTCCAGAAGAGAGGTTCAATGATCTATGTGCAAAGATCGGCCTCATCAACCCTGAAGAGTGATGCTGTGTTTGAAGATCTTCTCAAACAGTCATACTGACTGGTGGTCAACCAACTGCTGCTTCTACGATCGCCGACGTGGAATGCAATGAGTCCGAATGCTCATCTGAAGAAGAAGTCATCCTGATGATTCAACCAGGATCACGTGGTATCAACTGACTACGATGTTCAGTTGATCAGTAAGTATTTTAAATGCTTACCTTTCAAAATCAGTTATTTCAGTTATGAGCTTTAAGTTTTTAGTTCAAAATCTTTTCTCTAACTGATCAATTTCTTTCAAAAACTTTAACTGATTGTTGGAATTGTTGGAAAATGGAATATCTGAGAAGGACAAGATTTTTAAAGTGAAAATCTGTTTTGATTGAACTTGTCCTGATCTTATTGCCAAAAATCCTTCCAACCTTTTTGCCTCTGCAATAAAATTTCTTGAAAAGATCATTGACATGACAGAATGCAATGATGCCTTTCAACTTTTTAGAAAACACAGTCCCTCGCAGTGACGGCGGATGCACATTTTCTCTTCAATTGCATTTTAGGCACAGTTTTCGAAAAACCTTTTCATCTTCTTACATGGTTCAAATCTTGTCTATTTATACCATGCTGTCTTCACAATTTTTCTGCATCAACTAACAACCCTCCACAGCCTTCACTGTGAGAAAAATTTTCAATTGTTTCAAAAGTTGCAGAGAAAATTTGTTCCGACTAAAGGAGAAATCTATGACTGCAAAGTCATGGAGTGGAAGAATGACGCTCACATTTTTGGTCTTCACTGGACCCTTCCACTGGATCTCAACGTCTCTCCGGCGTCAAAGTTTGCTCTACCCTCACTTGTATCCAGCGAAGCGAGCGTCTTCCATCCTCATGCCCGGTGCATCGGCTTGAAGTATCTGTCTGAAATAACACAGACTTCATCGTCTTCACAAAAAGGCCTCTTGCCCACTGTGAAGCTTCGATGCCAAGCAACAACAATGAGCAGGAGCTCGTTGTCAACCGGTGCAACATCGACAGTGTCTATCATCACGATAGCCACTCACTCGATTTTTCTCCTCCACACACTTCTCTTCTGATGCCTCTTTCTCTTCACCATCAACCCTCTCCTCAACCTCCTTTGATTTGCATGATTGCTGCTCTCTTCCTCAACATCTCGAGAGCCATGCAAACCTGATCCCACCCTGTTCTCCGCCTCCTTCATCCCTCCTCTCCTCACTCTTCATTTTTCTTTTCTAAACCCGCCGCGTTCTCCGTTTACCTCTGACCCTCAACATCTTTCTCTGGACCATTCTGCGATTCTGTTCCCACGCAGTGGTCTTAGCTTCATCCTTCAGTCAAAATTCCACTTTTTTGATGTTGCCAAAAAAGGGGAAATTCTTAAGAGACTTATTCTCAAAAGACTGAAGACGATCAAGCAAAATGATCATCATATTTCTTCAGGATGATCATGAGGAAGATTAACCAGAGGATAAGACCTCAATTCAACGGAACACAAGTGAGAGTGGAACAAGCTTAGGAACATGAAGACACGAAGCGAGAAGATGAAGATCAAGAAGTTCAAGGCGCAGCCAAGCAGACTGCTGGAGTCCATGGGTTTTCCATGATGTTTTTGTTTTTCTTTTTACTCCAATGTAAGTCTTGCTCTGTACCTCGACTGATGGCTTATCAGTCTTTATTAATGAAATGAACTTCTTATTGATCTCAACCTGAAGACAATGACTCTTTGTCCAGGCTCTGATTATGGTTTTTCTGTCTTCTTTTTGTTCTGTTTTTAGAACTTATTTCGTTCTTGCTCTAAGTACAAGTTTTTAGGTTCTTTTGTTAAGGGGGAACTGTTTTCACCCCTTGTTTAGAACTTGTACTGAGAGTTCAGTCTTTTTGCTGTCTAGAACTGCTGTGTGGTTTTGGCATCATCAAAAAGGGAGAAATTGTTGGGAACCTTGTGGAATATCCTAACCCTTGTTTTGATGATACCAAAATTCATAGGACTTATATGTAATAGACTAGAATCGTTTTGAACTCAAGTGTTAGAGTTCGTTTCTAGTTTAGTTGCGGTGTTGAAGACCGAAGACTGAAGACTGAAGAACGAAGACTGAAGACTGAAGACTGCAGTTACCAACTGAAGTATCAGTTGAAGAATCAGTTGAAGACTGATTATTTAATGCGCGCAAAGGACTGATACTAAAGTCAAGTATCAGTTGAACATTCCTCCTAGGACTGATCTTCCAACGTTCAGAGGAATCCACGTACGCACAAGTACAGCCGCATTAAATGCAGAGATCTTAGAATATCTTATCTCTGCAGAGGTCATTCCTATCTGGTGGCTACTTTCAGAGATGTCACATCTCCTGTCCATCAAAGAGAGCCGTTTCCACACAGACAAGGAACCTCGAAGATTGAAGTCTCAGCCCAAATTCGAATTGCTCTCTAACGGAAGAAATCTTGAGGACGATTTACGCCAACGGATCTATTCAAGAGTTCTCCTACAAATAGCGCTCGAGGATCACTTCAATCTTCACCAATTCAACGACATAAGCTGAAGCTCTGCCGAAATTGCTACTCAGCCTAAAGCTTAACCGCCCAAAGCTTGAATCGAAGAAGAGAATTCCAAAGCCAAAATCAGTCACTGCTGATTACATACATTCTCTTAGACCCTAGGCATATATCTGTTTACCCAGAAGCCAAAGGTCAAACTTGCTTCAAAGAACTTGTTCTTTGTAAGTATAGTTGGCACTGGTTTAAACCTCTCCCCCATAAGAGTGTTTGAGTGATTCGGAGTTCAGGAAAGTACTCTGAACTCTGAGTGAAAAGTCTGAGCACGAGGTGTGCTTAGCAGGGAAATCTTACACGAGGTGTGTGTGTGCTGAAGAGGGGTTATCTTCAGTTTACGGTTGTGTGCACCAGGCAAGCACACAGGTACGGTTTGTAGTGCACCAGTGAAGCACTTGCGGAGTGGATTGTTAGTCTGATCAACCAGCCGTGGATGTAGGAAAGGGTTTTTCCGAACCACGTAAAAGTCTCTGTGTTATTTACAGCTTTCAGTTTTATATTCTTACTTGTGCTATTTCAATTGATAAAACTGAACACTGACTAACAGCAAAGAGAAACCTTAATCCAACAACCTGCTCCACCGAGGCTATTACGAAACTAATTTTAATTTCCGCTGCGTATGATATCAATCTGACTGAACTATCCTCTGATAGTAAGGAAGAGTGATATCATCTCTATCTTAGCGAACACGACTGAAGCCCTTACTTGGATCAGTTAAGTTCCAGCAACTTAACTGATAACTCATTACTGAAGAGCTTTCAGTATCAGTCGTCAACCCTGTTGGTCAAAACTGTTTTCAGTAAAAACAGGAGTCCTTGTTTGTGTGCAAAGTTTCGTTTCAATCTCTGACTGAGATCCCTCTGATTGAGGTCAGTAGATTGTTGTAAAAATAGCCTATAGGTGTATTCCCCCCCCCATACACCTATTCGAGACCCCCCAGACCTAACATCGAGGGATTCACCGATTCGGTATAAAAGGAAAGCTCAAGCCTAGATTTATAGGCCCATACGACGTATTGGAAAAAGTAGGCCCTGTTGCCTATAGACTCGCGTTACCTCCAAATTTCGCGAATGTTCACAATGTCTTTCACGTGTCGCAATTGAGAAAATACGTGTTTGACCCGAAGCATGTTATTCATCGAGAGGATATATCTCTTGAACCGAACCTGAAATATGAAGAAAGACCCGAAGCTGTGTTGGATAGAAAGATCCAACAATTGAGAAATAAGTCAATTGCCTTGGTCAAAATACAATGGAGACATCACGGGCAATAAGAAGCAACTTGGGAATTGGAGGATAAAATTAAGGAAAAATATCCAGAATTGTTTTCCGAAGGTGAGATTTCAAATTTCGGGACGAAATTTTTTTAAGGGGGTGAGGATGTAACACCCCGTATTTTGAGAAGCTAATTGTGCCCTAGCTCGAATTTAAATTGAGTTTTTAAATAGTAGCTAGAGGAATTACACACTTTCTCTCCCCTCTCTCACTCTCTCTCGATCTCTCTTCCTCTCTCACTCTCTCTCGATCGCTCTTCCTCTCTCACTCTCTCTCGATCCCTCTTCCTCTCTCACTCTCTCTCGATCCCTCTTCCTCTCTCACTCTCTCTCGATTCCTCTTCCTCTCTCACTCTCTCTCGATCCCTCTTCCTCTCTCACTCTCTCTCGATCTCCCTCATCCTCTCTCTCCCTCTCACCCTCACGCACTCCCTCCCCTCTCCCACATTACTCTTCTCTTCCCCCATAAATGGAGACCACATGCACCATTAAGGAGCCCCTAAAAGGCTAATCTAACTAGCCAACACAATTCCCCTTTTCAAGCTCACACATGCACATGCTCACACTTCTCCCCCCCCCCCCTTGCTCGATCTCCCTCTCTCGGTCTCTACCTCTCTCTCTCACTCTTCTCTTTCTCCACCATTAAATGAGGCATATGTAAGCATGATGACCCATCTAAGGTCTAACCTATCTAGCCAACATAATCCCCATTTTTAAGCCCTCACAATCACATGCAAATCTTCCTCTCATCTCTCTCTCGTCCCTCACTCTTCTCTCTTCTCACTCTCTATTCCCCTCACTTCATGACATCCTCACACATTAACTCCATATTTACTACAAGATTGGGCATTAATGGGAAGATCACACCATCACTTCTCATCAATGCCAAGCTTTCTCTCCCCTTTCTCCTTCATATTTTCGGCAGCCCCCTCCTCACTCCACCACACTTCTCTCCTTGTTTCACCATTTTTGGAAAGAGTTAAGGAAGCCAAAAGTGTTCTACCTTCACACTAAAGCCATCAAGTGTGCTCCAATCTTCAACCACAAGCTCCAAGCATACTACGCATCATCTTCTACTCCACCTCCATTGATCTTGTTGGTAGCAACCTCAATCCTCCTCTTATGTTATGTATATATTTTCATGATGTATAAGCATGTATATTGAAGCACATTGAAGCATGATAGTCCCCTCTCTACTCTTATGATTTTCGAAAATGTTGGTGAAAGAAAGCATATGAACTCCTTCAAACTTTGATCAACTACTTTTCATATGCTTACACCTCTACATGTTAGATGCATGAGAAAGGAAGCTATATTCTTGAAAACCCTTGAAAGGGTTATATGTTATGATAATTGAAGCATGCACTACTACAAATTTAGGCTATCTCTACACCCCTATAACTACGGTTTTATAGAAAAAACGTAGTGTATTCGTATAGACTACAATCTTTTTAGTGAACTGTAGTGTATGAGCGCCATGTTTTAATTTTAGACTACACTGTCGAACAAAACGTAGTCCCCTTCGTAGTCTATAGTAGTCTATTACTACAGTTCCCATAAAACCGTAGTGTATGAGCGTGACTTTGAAGTTTATCTCTACAGCTTATGAACTACTGTAGTGTATGAGAGTGTTTTTGAAGTTTGTCCCTACAGTTTATGAACTACCGTAGTGCATGTCTTTGTTGTGTATGAGGTTTTGACTACAGTAGTTTTCTAGAGCGTAGTATATGATATGTATCTTCACTTTTGTCTACATTTGCTTTTAAATTGTAGAGTATATGCGAGTTTTGACTACAATATCTAAATTTGTAGTTTATTAACTGTTAAAAAATGTAGTGAAAATTTAATGCCGTTAAACTTTAAAAAATTAAATAATTTTACATTAAATTAAATAATATTTAACTTTAAATAGTAAAAATAAAATAACTATATCTAATCTTAAGAATTTAAATAACAAAATTTGAAAAATTTTACAGAAAAATTTATTAATATTATACTTTTAAATAATACATTTTTTACTAATATTATTAATTGAAATATCCGAAAATTTGAATGAAAAGAGAGCCTCTCCGAAGGAAATGAACAAGCCGTGGCTGAAAGAGCGCCGCACCTGAAGGCAGTCAGGCTCCGGTCGCCGCTGCTCGCTGGGGCCGCCAAGGCAAACACGCGGTCTCACGCTCCTCTCGCACGCACCGTTCGCCGCTCCCCCACCGTCCAAGCCGCTGCAAAACAAGATCTGGCGTCGAAAAACCAGATCTAACCGGCGCCGCTGCTCGCGCTTCCTCGCCGCTGCCCGCCGCTCATAGGTACCTCGCCGCTGAGTTGTCCAGCTCTCCAGCAGAGTCGCCCCCAGCAGATCTCTTTAGGCTGATTGGTGCCTCGCCGCTGAAGACTCCACCGCCGCTGCTCGCGCCTCCTCGCCGCTGCCCGCCGCTGATTGGTGCCTAGCCGCTGCTGTCATCCAGCAGAGGCTCCCCAGCAGAGACGACACGCAGTGTTAAATTGCAGCGGAGGAAGATCGAAGAGGCATCACGGCAGATTCACGCAGCCGCCTCGCCGCCGCTGCTCGCCACTGGTGCTCGGCTCTGTCGCCGCTGCTCCTAAGCCGTTCTCCTGCCGGTGATGGATTCGAGTTCGCCGGAGGTCCTTCGTGACAAGGGGGGCCTCAATCTTCCACTGGTATCTTCTAATTTTGACAGGTCTCGATCTAAGTCAACTGAGATTCGCCTACCACAAAATCAACAACCGAGGATTTTGGAGCAGGGGAATTTGAAACTTGACGAGGTTTGTTTGTCCTCTACAATACCGTCTGAAGGAACAGCTTCTGTGCCTAACTACACAAAGTTGCCGCCACCAGAGGGTAGGATTTCCTACGCCTCGATCATGCAAAACCGGGTTGAACGACCTCCAGATTTACCAGCGCATAAATTCTCAGCTCTTAAGGCCGAGAAACTTGCTGATGGGTTCTCTCTCACCATTCCAAAACAGATGTATCAAAAACGTATTGCTGAATTCAAATTCTCTGTTATTGGAAGGGTGTTACTACGGAAAGGAAGCAAGCCACAGGCGACACATCAGTTGAAGCTTGAACTCAACAATTTGTGGGGTATCCAATCAGAGTGGAAGCTTCTCACTTTGGGTAAGGGTTTCTTCACCATGAAATTCTCTACTCTTGAAGATAAAAAACTTGCGAAAACAAAAATTGTTTGGGATCTGGGTGCGGGTTCCATCCGCCTCCGCGATTGGGTGCCATGTTTCAATCCCTACAAGGAAGTCTCTTCTATTTGTCAAGTTTGGGTTCGGATTTATTACCTTCCGAATGAGTTTTGGGATCCTGAGGTAATAACAGCAATCGCTAGAATTATTGGTTTTCCAATCAAAATTGATGGTGTATCAGCTTATGGAGAAGTCGGCCATTTCATTCGTGTGCTTATTGAACTGGATCTCGCTCAGCCATTGCAGGAATCGATGCTTATAGATTGTGAACATCCTTTCTATGTTGAGTTTAGCTATGAAAAATTGCCTTTCTTTTGCTCGAATTGCCGCATCACTGGACATCAGGTGGAAAATTGTACAAAGATTAAGCAGAAGGACAGTCAGGACAGTAAAGAAGCTCTGGAAGCAGATCAGAATGTCGCAATTCCTATCGAGTCTTCTACTGATAATGAAAACAAGGGCAACAAGGTGTCGGTTAAGCATAAAGCTCATTTGGCTTCTACTTTTGGGAAGAATCATGATAAACCTGCTGCGGTTTGGTCAAAGGTTGCCGAACAGGCGGTAAAAAAACAGGTTGCTGCTCCGGTTCTTGAGAAAGAGGCTGTCGAGACGCGAAATACATTTCAGGCTCTGGATTTGGAGAATAATGAGGATACTTGTTTGGATATGGGCGTGGATCCTATTTCTGGAACGTCTTTCGGGATTCATTTATCTGAGCCGGATTCGTTGGAAAAAATCATGGTTCCGATTCAGGGGGATAAAGATGTGATTAAAGATAGTGACTTGGTCATTAACGAGGAAGACTCGGATGTGGAGGAAACTTTGGAAATGGAGGCTCCGGATGGCGCGGATTTGAACAGACTTTTTTTTGACGACACAGCTGTTGCTCTCGAAAGTGATCCAAATTTGGACAAAAACGGGGGTGTTCTGCATGAAGGTAACAAAGATTTGTCCGCTCTTGCCCCGGACAATATTACTAGTCGCATTTGTCGATTAGAGGAGCAGGTTAGTCAGGGAATGCAATTACTCTCGGACAAGACGACAAAGCGAGGACGTGGCCGCCCAAAGGGAACGGGAAAGGGCATGGGAAGTGAGCCGATGCAAGCGGTTCCGGAAGGTAGCATAAAAGGTCGCCTCAGGAATGCGGGAGAAATGGGCTACAAGCAGAGTAACTTTGTGGTTGATTGTAGCTATAGTGATAGCATGAATGCAATGAATAATATAGTTCATAGACGTTGGTCAGATGAAATGGACGACTATCCTAATTTATGGGATCACTAGTATCTTCAGGTTTCTTAGTTTAACGATCTCTTTTCGAGTTTCGTGCCCTTAGTCTGCGTTTTGTGCTCTCAAGGGATTCTATTTTCTTTTTCTTTTTTAATAAACCTTAATTTAATAAAAAAAATTAATTGAAATATCCAAAATGAAATGAATTATTTTAATTTAGTATTTAATAGATAAATATAAGAATGTTTTACTTAAAAAAAAACCACAAAACCTTATTATATAATAAAAATGAAAATGATTAATATTTTTATTTTAAACAATGATTTATAATATAAATAAATAAAATTAAAGAATTTTACTTAAAAGTAAATAATATTATAACTTTAAATAGTAAAAATAATTAAAACACTATTTCTAATCTTAAGATTTTAAATAAAATAATTTGTAAAAATATTACAGATTTTTTTGTAGTTTAGCAATTAATAAATAAATATAAGACTATTTCATGTAAAAAAAATAAACAAACAATAAAACATAGGAAGGCAAGAATTGAACTTGTGACCTGCGCAAATATTATTAATTGAAATATGTTGGAGAAGATTTGCCTTTATGAAATAGCCCTACCTCTAATTGAACGTATCACTTATTCACTTCAGCCTATCCTCCCCCACGCCGCCCATCACTGGCGCCCACCTCTACCACGTCGCCCTCCCCCATCGCCCTTCACCGCAGCCTCCTTTGCACGACGTCCTCTTCCGCTGCCGTCTCCTTCAGCCCTTCTACTCCGTTGCCCCTCCTCCCTCGTCGCCCCTGTTCGCCTTTTCCCCTGCTCGCCGCGACCTATGCTCGTCGTCGCGCATCTCTCAATCTCGTCTATTTGCCTCTCTCGCCGGCCTCTCTGTAAGTTGGGCTATGCCTCTTCTTCTTCTTCTTCTTCTTAATCTTTTTGTTTATTTTTCTTTATGTGGTTTATCATTTTTCCGTATATTTTAGAGAGTGGATTGTTTTCCATTGTGCTGATTAATTTATTGGCTTTAAGCTCTTTATCAGATATGCATCGATTAGGGCAATTGAGACGAAATTAGTTTTTGATGATCAACAATGGCTAACTTATTGGGTTCTTTACTCTATGATTACTCTTTTCGAGCTCACTTTTGCAAAGCTTATTGAATGGTAAGTCTCTTCTAATTTGCTACGATTTTCATCTCATAATGGCTATGTGTGTGGAGAAAGTTGCTCAAGATTGGATTTTACTCCCCCTCTTTGAAGATTTGACTGTTGTTAGTTTTAATGATTGAATCCGTTAATCGTTTGAAATAATAAATGTACTGCAGTTTCTTCATCTTTTGTGAGCTTCAAATTTTATTTACCCTGATGATGTTAGGTTTTGCATTTGATGCTGTCAGTATTTGAATCTAGTTTCCTACTGTGCTAAAAGTTCTCTCGATTCTTTGTTCTTACTATTTTCACTAAATAGTTCCGGAATTGGGAATGAATTTGTTGAATTTGAGAATAATTTCGGCAGGTTATGTTTAAGGACAAAATTATATTTGAAATAGTTATGCCTTTCTATTGACTAAATGAATAGCTTTGTGAAACTAAAAGGATTTTAGACTTAGATATCTGATGATGCTGAGTTCTGAAATACTTTTTGTTGTGTATTGAAGGTGTGATTGGATTATAATTTGTTGGGGTATTTGGTCTGACCATTTTCATATGGTATTGTTCACCTTTGAATATGTAAGGCCTTACATTGTTACTCGGCAGAAGTCAGTTAACACGTGCCTATGTCTGGATGTAAAATTCATGTATGGAGCATACTGTAATTCCTTCATGGTACCAGCGAGAATGATATATAAAAAGTATAGAAGATTTTATTAGAAGGAGTTGGGAAACTTTGATTGCTCTGAAGAGGTAATGATGATGGTGTAGGATTATATGTTTCATTCATTTCATTCCATTAATTGCTCAAGTTCTTCGGTAAAAGTTGCTTACCTGATTTAATCAGAACTTAAAATTAAAAAAGAAATATTTAGTTTGGATGCTCATTATACTTTATTTGATAATAATTGTATATAATATGTGATGATTTTCTTTAGTGCACATGAGGTACCATTTGCATACATAGAGGAAGCTGGTGATCCATACAAAGCTGGGATGGAGGAGTGCGTTGACTTTATCGTGATGAGTGGGCAAGCTTGTTGATGGAAAACATATAGTACGATAGATTTTTGTTTTAGTTTGATTGACCTTCTGAATCGACATAATTGTATTGATGATATCTACATCATACTTTGTACTTTGTGTTTAATTTTAGGTTTAACATTGTATTAATACTTGCTACGAGATTGTTAGATGAAATATTTTGATTCTGAATGCAATGAAATTTATTTTATTTTAATTTCGTTTTGGATTCTTAGATTTTAAAACAAGTGTGAACTACAATATGTAACTACGGTTTTAAAACGGTAGTATATTCTTCCAGACTGTAGTGCTTTATACTCATTGACTACAATTAATTAAATAATAACTACGGTATAAATCGTAGCCTATATTTCATAAGGACTACGATTTTATATTGTAGTGTAAAATAATGAAACTGTAGTTTTTTATACACATAGACTACAAATATTCATTAAAACCGTAGAAAAAAATTGACATACACTACACTTAGCTATGAATTAACTACGGTTTAGACACTTGTAGTCTATTGAGCACAATAGACTACGGTTGACAATTGTAGATTATGTGCGTGCAACCGTAGTCTATGACAGTTATAGACTACGGTTTCACGACCGTAGAGAAAAGGGGTGGTCTTTCTCTACATACTTATTCTCTACAGTGCAGAATGCTCATACTCTACAGTTTAAAGCTGTAGAGTATGAGAGAATTTGTAGTAGTGATGATGAGTTATTAGTGAGAAAATGCATGAGAATGGTGGTGAAATTGTAGCACCATGATGATATGTGTAAATGTTGTTATTTCAACCATTTTGAGAAGTTTTCTTACGTTCTGGACTGATCAGTCGATGAGGTTTATCTCGTCCAAAAATCTTCAAAAGTTTACAGTGTATATACATATGTGTCTTGTAAGCTCTGATAATATTTCAAGTCATTTGGACTTCGTTTACTACCTTTTTAAAATATAAAACTTTTACTGCACATTTCCGCCGGAAATCTAGAAAGGCAGTCATTTGAGTCACACTTTTTAGTGACTTCCAAAAACATTCAGCCTCCCAACTTTTTATGACAGAAAGATACATGTGTTATACAGATTCATGTAAAATTTCAACCCATTGGCCAACGTTTACTATTTTTCAAAAATCCTAGCTTCCAGTCGTGCAAAACTGCCGAATCTGGTAGACTGTGGGAAAACACCCATATCTCTTAAACCAATTGGAGTTTTTCACTCTACTTTTTTTTAAATAAAACTAGACTCAAAGAGGTTTTCAAGGATATAAGTCTCAAATCCAGGAGATTTCTCAGTTAAAGCAGTTTATTCTTTAAAGTTGAGGCAGAGAAGAATGGTAGACTGTAGGTGTCCGAAAATCCTACCTTGATTTTGTTTTAAGGCTTTTTTTAAAAGTTTTGGTGGAATATACACCATGTATGGCATGGAAAATGCTACTAGAAAATTTTATATATTTTCCAAAGCTTACATGAATATTTGAGAATTTATTTGCAATGAAAAAGATTTCAAGTTCATAGAGTGACTTTTAAGTCACTTGAATATTGGGATAATTCATAAATATATTATATGGATTAATTGAGTAATTTGAAGTATGAATGACTATGTGATTTTTATGAATGCTATTTACCTAGGATTGAGAGTCTTTTAATTGGATAAGATATCCAATTAAATTGGGAGGTCCAATTGGGTAAATAGTAGAGAAGTTATAAGATGAGATTAAGCATTGATGCAAGTATAAGTATTAGATATTAGTTAGATTAAATTCTAACTAGAGTTTATTTTGTCACATGGCAATCTAAACCACGTGCGCCACCCAAAGGTTCGAGTGACGGCCGGCGTTAGTATGACTCTGAACTTTACGTCATCGACCCCTGAGACAGGTGGGCTTTATTCTAACTCTATTATGGCTAGCTTCCATGATAATGAGTTCAAATATAAAATCTTATGAAAATGAAGCATGTTGAAGTATTATTGATGAGTATTATGAAAATTGTCAACTTGCCATATTTATTATTGATGAGAATGAGATGTATGTTGCCTCTATGAAAGACATGATTATGATCATGATGCAAGATATCGGCCTTTAACTGATTTATATGACAGTAAAGGTTTTGTGCGCAGAGGTGATCGTGAGCCGTCTCTAGTCGGCCGGTCACGGTGATTTGAAGGAGGCCTCCTTCTCTTCACCTAGTATTTATATGTTATATGAGTTCTCATAGTTGGCACATACCCTGAATATAATGTCTGCAGACTAATGATATTATTATGATGATGCAAATGAGTTTATGACAGAAAAACATGAACAGGTATTTTAAATCTCAGCTAAATCCTGTTGATGCATTGAAAAGGGCAAGATTGACATATAGCTCTAAGAGCAACATTTCAATTATTTCCGGCATGAGTCCACTGAGTGCTTTTTGGTACTCAGCCCTGCATGTATTTCTAAATGTGCAGGTCTGGCTTGGCGCGAGAATGGGTGAAGGCTGTTGGAATTGTCAGTTGGCTATGTCTTTCCTATGTCTCATACTTATCTTTATAAGCTTTGACTCTATAAGAATTTGAACTCCCTGCTATATGTCTTCACACATGTAATAACGCATCTCGCTGCATAACTCTGATGAAACTCTTATTTAATTTGCTTATGCCTGTAATATCCCATAAGGGAAAATACTTCTCAAACCCTTGCTAAGTTTCAACTGCTCATTATGTTTCACCCAAGCGAGTAATTATTTTTGGTCTTAAATCTTTCTTGTAAATGAGTATAAACTGCAAATGTTTCCGCTAATACAAGATGTATTCCCATTTCTTTCACTATTTCTTTTATTAGTTGTACGATACTTGGTATACGATATCACTGGCTATATCGGGCTGCGACAGCGCCCGACTGCACCCGGCTTGCGAGCCCGAGGCGGGGCAATGGCTGGAGGCGCGCAATGGGGCGGCTCGAGCTTAATTTTTTAGCCCCATTGCGGGTGCTATAATATAACAGAGGTCGGAGGATCTAGTTTATTAGTATGTGAATAGTTTATTAGTATGTGAATCACTAGGTATATAAGAAAAACTAATTAATTTAGTTATGAATTATTACTTCTATTTTTAATTACGAACTTTGTATATAAGACTATTTCTAATTCTTCCATACTGTAAGTTGCTAATGGAAACTATTATGTGTAATTGTAAAAATATGAAAAATTTAAGGAAAATAGTTTGGAGGTAATCGTTTATTATTGTATTAATTTTTTTAATTGTTATATGTTTTTTTTTCTTTTCAGTAATTTTTTTTAATGCCTTTCTTTTTGCATTTTTTTAATTTTACTGTTTTTCTTTTGCATTTTTTAATATATTTTGTCATTTTTATTCATAAGAACAAATGTATATCTTATATTTATTAAAAGTAAATATTCCTATAAGGGTTCAAGATTTAGTGTTTAGTATTTAGTTTTCAGGGTTTAGAAAATATAATGTGCTAACAAATGTATATTTTAATAAAAGTAACTATTATCTTAACAAGAAGTAATTATGCATATGAAGAAATGTAATATTTCAAAAAAATTGTTATTTTTACTCACAGAAACTTGTTATGTTAATTATTTAGTTAAGTAATTATAGTTGTAAGAAAAAATAACCATTGATGTGAATAAATGTAATATTAAAAAAAATAGATAACAAAATAGAAAAAAAATTAAAAAGTGTTGAAAACAAAAAATTTAAGTAGAAAAATAGAAGAAAATAAATAAGCTAAAAAAAGAAAAAAAAAAGGAAAAACGAAAAAGACAAAAAAAATTGGAAAAAGAAAAAAAAAGAAAAAAAACATTGTAAAAAATCAGAAAAATAATAAAGGACAAACATGTTGGTAGAAGTGGGATTTGAACCTAATATCTCACAACAACCACTTAAGGCACAATTGACATTGCACCATAGCTATCATGTTGCATTTAATTATCAAACTATAATATAATAGTGATTAAGCATATATATATATATATATATATATATATATATATATATGATAATTTAACAGTATTAAATAAAAAAATTTAAAGGTCGCGTCACGGGGACTCGAATCCAAGACCTTTGGCCTTAGACATTAACCCTTACCGCTTGGCCAACACACGCATACTATACCAACTCTATATTTTATTTTAACTAGTATAATCTCCCGTGCGATGCACGGACCACCATATATTTATTAATTTTTTAAAAAAATTAAAAATATATTAAAATATTACTGAGTTAGATTACTTAATAACAAAATGTTAATTTAAATATTAATATTTGATTTAAAATAGTTAATAATAACAATATTATCAACTTAAATATTAATATTTGATTTAAAATAGTTTATAATAAGTATTGTATAATAATAAATAATTAAATACGTATAATAATAATGAAATTTATAGATTTTTAAAATAATTTAAGTCAATCTCATTTTGAGTAAATGACACTGTTGGGAACCTTGTGGAATATCTTAATCCTTGTTTTGATGATACCAAAATTCATATGTCGTAATTGTAATAGACTAGAATTGTTTTGAACTCAAGTGTTAGAGTTCGTTTCTAGTTTAGTATGCGGTTCTGAAGACTGAAGACTGAAGACTGAAGGACGAAGGACTGAAGACTGAAGACTGAAGATACCAACTGAAGTATCAGTTGAAGAATCAGTTTGGAACTGATTACTTAATGCGTGCCACAGACTGATACTAAAGTCAAGTATCAGTTGAACATTCTTCCTCGGACTGATGTTCCAACGTTCAAAGGAAGCCACGTACTCACAAGAGTACAGCCGCATTAAATGCAGAGATCTCAGGATCTTATCTCTGCAGAGGTCATTCCTATTTGGTGGTTACTTTATCAGAGACGTCACATCTCTTGTCCCTCAAGAGAGCTGTTTCCACCAGACAAGGAACCTCGAAGATTGAAGCCTCAGCCCAAATTCGAATTGCTCTCCAACGGAAGAAATCTTGAGGACGTTCTACGCCAACGGATCTATTCAAGAGTTCTCCTACAAATAGCGCTCGAGGATCACTTCAACCTTCACCGATTCGACGACATAAGCTGAAGCTCTGCCGAAATTGCTACTCAGCCTAAAGCTTAACCTCCCCAACGCTTGAATCGAAGAAGAGATTTCCAAAGCCAAAATCAGTCACTGCTGATTACATACATTCTCTTAGACCTTAGGCAAACCTCTGTTTACCCAGAAGCCAAGGTCAAACTTGCTACAAAGAACTTGTTCTTTGCAGTATAGTTGGCACTCGTTCAAACCTCCTTTCCAAAAGAAAGATTTGAATGTTTTGAGTGATTCGGAGTTCAGAAGGGTTTTCTGACTCTGAGAGTCTTAGCGCGGGTTGTGCTAAGCAAGAGAAATTCGACACGAGTGAAGTGTGGGTACTGAAGAAGGGTTTTCTTCAGTGGTACGGTTGTATGCACCCGGCAAGCACACGGTTTGGTTTGCAGTATACCTGTTAAGCACTTGCGGAGTGGATTATTGGTCTTATCAACCGACCGTGGATGTAGGAAAGGGTTTTTCCGAACCACGTAAAAGTCTATGTGTTGTTTACAGCTTTCAGTTTTACATTCCTACTTGTGTTGTCACAATTGATAAACTGAATACTGATTAACAGCAAAGAGAAACCTAAGACCAATAACGTGCTCAACCGAGGCTATTGCGAAACTAAGTTTAATTTCCGCTGCGTATGATATCAGTCTGACTGATCTATCTTTTGATAGTCAGGAAGAGTGTTATCATCTCTGTTTTAGCAAACTCGACTGAAGCCCATAAGTGCATCAGTTAAGTTCCAGTAACTTAACTGATAACTCCTTACTGAAGAGCTTTCAGTATCAGTCGTCAACCCTGTTTGGTCAAAACTGTTTTCAGTCAACAGGTGTCTTTGTTTACGTGTAAAGTTTCGTTTAGATCTCTATCTTGAGATCCCTCTGATTGAGGAATTTGTAAAAATAGCCCATAGGTGTATTCCCCCCCCCATACACCTATTTGAGACCCCCGGGACCTAACAATTGGTATCAGAGCAGGTTGTTTGCAAGAACACTCTGTATCTGATTAGGTTCTAATTGAACTAGATCCTTTTTCTCAAAGGTCTCGAAAAAGTTTTCTCTTTCATTTTGTGCTTGCTGTTTGTTCTATCTGTTGTTATCTGTTCTCTCTTTTTTGATGGAGACTAACCACAACAGATTATCTTCTGTACCTATGTTTAGTATTGAAAAATACGACATTTGAAAGTTTTGGCTTGAAAGCTTCCTCACCGCCCAACATTGCCGAATGTGGGAAGTCATCACCAAAGGACCAATCATCATCACCGAAACCGTCAAACGGATCCCTGTTGATCCACAACAGGATCCTTACGATGAGGTCCAGCCAAAGCAAAAGGCAGACTTCACCACCGAAGAAAGGAAACGAGATGAGCTAGACAACCTCGCCAAAAGCATCATCTCCGGCACCGTTCCCGACAAGCATGTCATGAAGATCATCAAGTGCGGAACTGCAAAGAAGATGTGGGACATTCTTGAAAGAATGTGCGTAGGTTTTGAGGAAATCAAGGAGAATAAGCTATCCATAGCTTGCCAGAAGTTCGACTCCTTCCTCATGCTCAAGAATGAATCTGTCGAAGAAATGGAACTTAGATTCAATCAAATCTTGAATGAAGTTTAATCCATTTCTAAAGACAAATACACTCAACGAGAAATCAATCTAAAGATTCTTCGAGCACTGCCACGAGGAGAATGACAGATCTACTCAGTCGCTCATCAACATAAGCCAGGATTCAGTCAGCTCCCGATAAACAAGCTTTTCTCAGACCTCATGACAAATGAGTTCGACCTTAAGAGAAATCTTGGAATCAAGAAGGCTGGAGGATCAGACGAAGATGGTCCATCAACTTCAAGAGGAGCAGCACTGAAAGCTTCAGCAAGAGAAGGCAAGAAGCAAATCAAGGAACCAACGGAACTCAACCCTGAGGACTTCTTCAGTCAATATGCTTTGTTGACTGAAAGATTCAACAAAATGGAGTCCAAGTTCCGGAAGTACAGAAGGTTCCACAAGCAGCACTTCAAAGGAAAGGAAAGAGAAAGCAAATCCAGACATTCCACTGATCGAAGCGGAGAAAGGAAGTCAGCCGCTTATGACATCAAAGACATGGAATGCTTTGGATGCAGAAAGAAAGGGCACTTTCGAAATGAATGCCCTGAATTGACTTAATCTGAGCGCAAAGAGTTGAAAGCCAAGAAAGATCGCAGCTTCTCAAGGAAGAAAGCGATGGTTGGTGACGATGCTGATTCTTCCAAAGACACATCAGAATCATCCGACTTTGACAGCACCAGCTCAGACGATGAGAGTCAAGCCCTGATGGCCAATGGATCTGAAAGCGTGGCTAACAATAGCTACGACAATGGAATGAATGGCTTAGAGGTAATCTCTCATTCTAAAACTCCTTATACTGATAATTTCCTGATGCTTTCAGGAGACCTCTCAGAATCAGGAGAAAGCTCATCCGATGAAACTGACCAGCTTTATCAGCTCATGACTGATCACTGTCAGTTGAGGAAAATGTTCGAAGATCTCCTCAAGCAGAATCAGAAAATTGAAAAGGAGATCAATGATGAACAAGCTAGGAATCAGACAATCATCTACTTTCCGGATGAAACTTGTCTTGATCAGCTAATCATGGAGAACAGTCGACTGGAAGAAAAGCTCAGAATCTCCAACTCGAAATGTGACAGAGCATCTCATGAGATCAAGAGGCTCAATCACAAGCTGGAAGAAACAATCAAGGACTGCATGATGAAGTCACCCATGATGAGCAACTTTCCATCAAAAGGCCTTGTTGAAAGCATTGGAGGAAAAGTTGCAGCTGACAAAGGAAAGAATATCATGATCATTTCAAAGGACGATACTTCTGAAATCACAACATCAGAAAAATCAAGAGATCATGATATGGATGAAGTTCGCAAACGAAAACTGATGGCAAGATCAAATGTTCCACTTCCATCAAGCTACAGACGAGCAAAGGAGGCCCCCAACCAGATCACCCTACTGAGGAGATTGGAAAGCAAATTTTAGTCAAAGATCAGGGAAGGAACATCAGGAATCAAGAAGAATCTTCCTCACTAGACCAGGGGGAAGAACGGCCACATCAGTTAGAAATTGAAATAAGTTCAGTTTCAGAAGGAACAACATCTATGGAGACAAAATAATGATGAGTCTAGACGAGCCAAGCGACATCCACGACGTCAAGCAACTGGACATCATACGACTCATGTACAACGACATCAGTCAAGTCTCTATCAGTCTGGAAAGACTCGTGTATCTCAAGGAAGATACTTCACCGAGCTAAGAAGACCTCAACCACTCATCAGACAGAACTCCTACAAGAGTGAGGCCTTCAAAGGAAAATCTCAACAGAAGAATGCTAGTGTGCCAACTAAAGCGACAACAACTTCAGTCAGACGATCAGCAAAGCGCAAGAGATCAGCCAGACCAATTCTAAAGCAGATATGGGTTCTAAAGGGAACTCGAGCTAACATCGAAGGACCCAAATCTTGATTGGGTACCTAAGGAAACTCTTCCTTGCAGGTCTAAATCAGGAAACACGAAAAGAAGGAAGAAGTTAAGGCTTCAATCAGAACATGGTATCTGGATAGCGGCTGCTCAAAGCACATGACAGGCTACAAAGAATATCTATCTCAGTATGTTGAGAAAGCTGGATCCGAAGTTGCATTCGAAGACAACTCAATCGGAGAAACAAAAGGCTATGGTGTGCTCAATATGGGTAACGCCAGTACCAGTAATGTTAGCTTTGTTTCTGGTCTTAAACATAATCTGTTGTCTGTTTGTGATAGCGGTTTCACAGTGTAGATCAAAAAGGATGAATTCACTGTTAGAAATAATCAAAAGAAGGTGATTTTGAAAGGTTTCAGACAAGGAAGTCTCTACGTCATTTCATGGGAAGATAGCCCATCAGAAACATACCTCATCAGCAAAAGCAGCTCGGAGCTCAACTAGCTGTGGCACAAGAGACTCAACCATCTCAACTTCAAGACGATCAACAAGCTTGCTAAACATCAACTGGTAGAAGGTCTGCCTTCTATTGTGTTCCAGAAGAAGCAAGAATGTGAAGCATGTCAGAGAGGAAAGCAGACGCGAATATCATTTAAGTTAAAGTCAGGACACTCCTCTGGAAGAATTCTTCAACTACTTCACATGGATCTGTTTGGCCCAATCTCTCCAAGAAGCTACAACGGTAGGAAGTACACCTTAGTAGTTGTGGATGATTATTCACGATATACTTGGGTTATCTTTCTCTTCAAGAAGAAAGAGACACTGGATGAACTGCCAAAGCTGCTGAGAAGACTGAGCGTGGAAAAGGAAGTCCACATCATCAGCATCAGATCAGATCGTGGGACTGAGTTCCTCAATACTGTCATTCGTGAGTATTGCGATGAACAAGGGATCGGTCATCAAACTTCTGCAGCAAGAACTCCTCAACAGAATGGAGTTACAGAAAGAAGAAACAGGTCTTTAAAGGAAGCAGCAAGGACGATGCTAGTCGAATCAAAACTCCCCTTGAAGTTTTGGGCCGAAGCAGTCAACAACGCATGCCACACGCAGAATCGCTCCTTCCTCACTCAAAGACATGGAAAAACTCCTTTCGAGTTATGGAAAAACAGAAAGCCCTCAATTGCCTATTTTCATGCTTTCGGTTCTAAGTGTTTTATCCACAACAATGAAAAGAAGAGGTTAAACACATTTGATAGCAAGGCTGATCCAGGAGTCTTTCTTGGATACTCTGGAACAGAACGTTCGAGCAAAGCCTATCGAGTGTTTAACTCTCAAACTCTTTGTGTTGAAGAAACACCTCATGTGGTCTTTGATGAGTCTACAGATGATTTTAGGGAACAGGAAACTGAAAGGTGTGACCAGAACACTGAAGGTTCCAAAGCTGAAATCCACAACACCGAGCCCTCTACTGACTTGGTATGGGGACCAGGAAAAGATGAAGATACTGAAAGGCTTCAGTATCAAAAGACCAGTCAAAGGTCTGAAGTTCAGACTGGAGCCAATGCAGATGGCATCAGTCAAGGGGGAACTCCAGTTGCTGAAGATCGAGTTGAACGTGCCGAAGCAGCTCCAGCTCAACTCTCCCCTGCTCCAGAAGGTGCTCAACACTTCAGAACCATTCTGACTGAAGAAGCCCCACCATCTCCAGAAGAAATCAAGAAGTATCGAAGATGGTTTGAACTCCACTCAAAGGAGAACATCATTGGAGAACCATCTGATGGTGTCAAGACTCGAAGATCAATGTGCAACCTCGTCTTTGACATCAATCAAAACTGCATCAACGAAGATAAGAATTTCAGCTATTTCTTATCATCTACAGAGCCCAAGGATGTTGAAGAAGCTCTGAAGTCCACTCAATGGGTCATCGCAATGCAAGAAGAACTCAATGAATTCAACCGAAATTCAGTTTGGGAGCTTGTGGATCGACCAGACGATGCAAAAGTGATTGGTTTAAAATGGATTTTCAAAAACAAGAAAGACGAAGAAGGAAACGTTGTGAGAAACAAAGCAAGGATTGTAGCAAAAGGATACAGTCAAGAAGAAGGAATCGACTACGATGAAACGTTCGCTCCAGTTGCCAGATTGGAAGCAGTCAGACTCTTCTTAGCCTTCGCAGCTCACAAAGGTTTCAAGGTACACCAAATGGATGTCAAGTGTGCATTTCTCAATGGAGTACTCACCGATGAAGTCTATGTGGAACAACCTCCAGGCTTTGAGGTTGCTGGACCAGAAAATGTGTACAAGCTGAAGAAAGCGCTCTATGGCTTGAAGCAAGCTCCAAGAGCGTGGTATGATACTCTCTCGGAGTATCTTGTTGAACAAGGTTTCAAGAAAGGATCTGTGGACAGAACTTTGTTCACTCTCAAAGAAGGAGAAGATCTCTTACTTGTTCAGATTTATGTCGATGACATAATTTTCGGATCCAAATCCGAACGCATGTGCAAAAAGTTTGCTGACATCATGACCAACAAGTTCCAAATGTCCATGATGGGATAAATGAATTTCTTTCTCGGATTGCAAGTCAAGCAGACCAGCGAAGGAATACTGATCAGTCAGTCCAAGTATGCCAAGGAACTGATAGCCAAGTTCGGTATTCAGCACGTGAAATCAGTCAAGATCCCAATGAACACAAACGGGAAAGTTGATCCAGGTTCAGAAGGAAAATCTGTCTCTTCGATGAAGTACAGAGAAATCATTGGATCATTGCTGTATTTGACTGCGAGCAGACCAGACATCGCATTTGCAGTCGGAGTATGTGCAAGATATCAGTCAGATCCAAAGGAAGCTCATTTGGATGCAGCAAAGCGAATTCTACGATATCTTAAAGGCACACCCAACTTAGGATTGTGGGTACCCAGCAGACGATGACTTCAAGCTCACCGGATATTCAGACTCAGATTTTGCTGGATGCAAAATTGATCGCGAATCAACCTCCGCAACCTGTCAATTCCAAGCCAACAAGCTCATCTCTTGGTTTTCAAAGAAGCAGACTTCAGTCGCCACCTCCACAACTGAAGCTGAATATGTTGCTGCCGGAAGCTGCTGTGTTTACCTCATGTTTGGGTGGTATTTGTGTGTTTTTCTGCTGTGCATTCGAGCATGTTTCGTATCGTTTTGATCTATTTTTCACGTGCTCGATGACTTTTTGGGTGTACTATTGTCGTGTGCAGGATTCAGGAGTTGTTGAGCGTTTTGGCATCGTTTCGAGCAATTTTTGGAGTCAGGTTCACAGCCGCCGCCGTCTGACGGCGGCCGCCGTCGAGACGCCGACCGCGGCCCCACGGCGCCGGCCGTGCATTTCTTGGAAGAGATCAGCAAAGGCAGTGCACGGCGCCGCCGTCCCACGGCGGCCGCTGTCCCTGGCATTTTCGGTAGTTACGATTATTCCGTTTAAAAGCCCATTTTTAGGGTTTTTACCCCACACTCGATCCCAACAGCCTCTAGGGCGATTTCCACACTTTTTCCTTGGTTTTTAGAGATTCAAAACATCAACAATAGCTCTTGGATTCATTGGATCACCGTTTATGTCAATTTACATTCCATCGGATTAGTTTACTTAGATCGTACGTTTTGTAAGAACTCACTTGATTCTCTTTAGTTTATTTGAATCCTTTGGCTTGTCTCAGTATTTGTTTATGCTTTTGATGATTGATAGATCTTAGATTATTTTCTATAACGTGGATGATCATTGATAATTTAAGTATTTGGTTGTTCTTTGTTGATCGCTGCGAATGCTCTTTGATTGTTCGTTAAGAAATCCTTATAGATAACAATTAAAGTTCTCTTTGAATTTGAATTTGATGCTTGATTTTGCTTCCGTGCCTAGGTAGCACTTAATCGTCGTTTTGAGTTTATGATCGTAGGGTTTGGAGTGTTAGATTACAATCCTAGTTTGATAGGTTTAATGTTAAATCTCTACATTCTTAGTTGCTACATTTTTACTGTCTAGTTAATGCTTATAACTTTCTTTCAATTATGTTTTGGTGTTTAGAAGAGCGATATAGTGCCAGACCCAGCTTCCCGATTAGAATGTTTAGGTTTTCTTTCCGTTTCTTGTGAGTAACTCAATTAAAGCCCAACTAAGCCTTCCGTGTGAGACGACTTGAGTCACCTTACTGCCCTAGAACGACCTCGTATAAATTCGAGTCCATCCGCTAGGTGTTTTGGATGAGTCAAATTTTGGCGCCGTTGCCGGGGAAGGCTTTAGGCATTTGATTGTGTTGCATTTGTTTTCAGTGTTTAATTTGTTTCTTTATTTTAACTTGATTATTTTCTCCCTCTGGTGCGTTTGATTTGTTTGTTCGTGTTGTGTATGCAAGGACGCAGAAGCTTGAAGAGAAAGCTTGCACCTTACTACGACAACATACATCGACCCCGTGAAATCCTTTCAAGCCTGGAGGAGGAGTCCGAGTCCAGTTCGAGAAACCTTGTGGAATCACAGTTTCGAGAGGAAGACTATGAAGAGAGGATCACTTCCAACCCCATTCTGGAAGACTTTGAGGATTCACGCTCAGTTGACTTAGAAGACCCGTTAGAGAACGGTGAAGGGCGTGAGCAAGAAGAAGAAGAAGTTCGTCCCAATCCTTACAAAAGAAGCCATGGCGGAACAGAATATACAGTACATGGGAGACTTTTCCAGGCCAGTTATTAGGAACACTAGTACTTCGGCGATAGTGCTTCCCACGGCAGTCCGAAATTATAATCTGAAGCCCAACGATTCAAACCTGCTTTCGCTCTTTCATGGGATGCCAAGTGAGGATGCCTTGCAGTTCATCTGTGACTTCTGTACTCAAGTGCAGACTTTCGCACTGCTGGAACTCACCGAGGATCAGTGGAGACTCAAGTGCTTACCTTATGCACTCAGGGACCGGGCTAGGACGTGGTTACTGTCCCTGCCACCAAACTCCATCACCACATGGGGAGAGGCATGCGAGAAGTTCATGCTCAAGTATTACCCTAATCACAAGACACAGGAGATTAGGACTCAAATAATGAACTTCATACAAGGAGCTGACGAGCCTCTCCACGAGGATTGGGAGAGATTCCAAGAGCTCCTCCGCCAGTGCCCACAGCACCAGTTAGCACCCATCATGTTGATGCAGTTCTTCTATGACGGATTGATTCAGACGGCACAGTTTATGGTGGACAGTACCGCAGGGGGCAACATTGCCTGGAAGACAGCTGATGAGCTCAAGGAGATTTTCAACACCCTTGCCGCGAGTTCTCAACAAAAGTCAGTCAGAGGAAGGAGGGTTGAAGCCAATGCAGTAGCCCCCAACAATGAACTTCAAAAGCATGTAGCAGACTTGATGAGGCAAGTTCAGCACCTAAGAATGAACCAGGTGGAGACTCCACCCGTTTAAGCACCGCCAGCAGAAGGTTGCGGCATATGTGGCGATTTTGGCCATGGAACCAATGAGTGCCATCGAATGGGGGAATTCACACCTGAAGGGGAGGCAGAAGTCTATGCTGCTCAGGGCTACCCGGGGAGGCCTCAATTTGAACAGAGGCCCATGTTCAATCAAGGGCAACAAAGCTCTAACTCGGGTTGGAGAACTCAGCAGAATTCAGGATGGAGGAACCAAGCTCCTGGCCAAGGGTCAGGATCAAACCAATGCAATCAGTTCAACCGACCTCCTCAGCAATTTGGGTATCAGAACCAGCAGCAGTTCTACCCACCTCAACAGCAGTTCCCCTTTCCTCAGCAGCAGACTTACCCTCAGCAGTATCAGAAGTTCCCTATGCAACAAGGGAATTTTCAGCAGCAGCAGCAATACCAGCATGCCCCTCAACAGTTTCAGAAACAAGCTCAACCGCAGAATTCGACTCTTGAGGACACGATGAAATCTTTTATGGAGATGACCAAACAGAGCATGGAGTCGTAGTCTGCTACAATCAAGCGTCTTGAGACAACCGTGGGGCAGCTCTCTGGGACCTTGAACCAGATGCAACAGCAGCAACAACCGGGGAAACTCCATGGACAAGGATTGCAACCTCACCAAGCTCAAGCAGTCACTGTTTTACGCAGTGGAAAGGTGGTGAACAATAAAGTGGAAGTCCCTGTGGAAGAGCCCCCTAAGGAAACCCACATGGAGGAGCAAGTACAGAAGCCGCCGCAGCCAAGAGAGGAGGAGAAGGAGGAGGAGTCCGAAGTGAAGCTCCACAAGGCTGCCAAGCCATATAAGCCACCGGTCCCTTACCCAAGCCGATTGAAGAATGAAAAGCTGGACCAACAATTCACCGATTTCTACAACATATTGTCAAAGGTGAATGTGAACTTGCCTTTGCTGGATGTGATCAGGAATGTCCCAGCTTATTTGAAGTTCTTTAAGGAGTTGGCTTCCATGAAGAAGAGGTTAGAGGACAACGAGAAAATCTTGGTGTCCGAGGATGCAAACTCCATAATGCAACAGCCCTTACCGACCAAGTAACGAGACCCAGGTAGTTTTGTGATTAATATTACCTTGGGAAATTGTAAGGAGGCCTCAGGCATGTTAGATTTGGGGGCTGCAATCAATTTAATGCCTTACTCTATTTTCAAGCAATTAGAGTTAGGAAACTTGAAACCCACTCGTATGTGTCTGCAATTAGTCGATAGGTCGGTGAGGTATCCTCATGGGTAGTTGAGGATATCCTTGTTAGAGTGGGTGGTTTGATCGTACCTATTGATTTTGTCGTCTTGGAGATAGGAGAGGTACATGAAAATGGCAAAGAACATACTCTATTGCTAGGAAGACCATTCATGGCAACTACTAACACATTGATAGATGTTAAAAATGGCACCATTAAAATGACTGTGTTAGGAGAGTCAGTGTCTTTCTCTGTGCATCATAATCGAGCCATGCCATCATCTTCACTCACTAATGAATGTTCTTATATTGATGGCTTGGCCGAGATGTTCTTTGTGCAGGAGCAAGAATATGTTGAGGTTTTTGCAGGGTCCGCGGACATGGAGGAGTTTGCCCGTGAAGCCGAAGAAAGAGAGCGGGCCCGCAAGGCTAAGCTCCCCATTGATGAGGCCCTGGTAATTGACTATGCCACGAAGAGTAAGCTGACGTTGGAACTCAAGGAGCTCCCCAAGAACCTCAAGTATGTATACTTGGAAGGAGAGGCGGAAAAGCCCGTGATCATATCTGCCGAGCTCACACACGAGCAAGAGTTGGCGTTGATGGAGGTATTGCGGAAGAACAAGGCAGCTTTCGGATGGGGTCTTGCCGATATTAATGGCATTAGCCCCGCCACTTGCATGCACATGATGCACCTTGAGGAATGAGCGAGGCCCAAGAGAGATGGCCAAAGGAGATTGAACCCTGTCCTCATGGAGGTGGTACGCAAAGAAATCCTCAAGCTATTGGCGGAGGGGATCATCTACCCAATCGCCGATAGTGAGTGGGTCAGTCTGGTGCATGTGGTGACAAAGAAATGAGGGATCACAGCCATCCTAAATGACGATCAAGAGTTGGTGCCAACCCGCCCCGTGACGGGGTGGCGCATGTGCATCGACTACAGGAAATTGAATGCTGCTACCAAAAAGGACCATTTTCCCCTCCCTTTTATTGACCAAATGCTCGATCATTTAGCTGGTCATAACTTCTATTGTTTTCTTGATGGTCTTTCAGGGTACTACCAAATAGTCATTGCACCAGAGGACCAAGACAAGATAGCATTCACCACTCCTTTCGGCACCTTTGCGTGGAAGAGGATGCCGTTCGGATTGTGCAATGCACCGGGGACTTTCCAACGGTGCATGATGTCGATCTTCGCAGAAATGATAGGTGATTTTGTTAAAATTTTTATGGATGATTTTTCCGTGTTTGGTTGCTTTTTTAGTGATTGCTTGTCGAAAATTGATGTGGTGTTGCAAAGGTGCATAAGTAGTGGGTTGACCTTAAGTTGGGAGAAGAGTCACTTCATGGTGACTAGTGGCATTGTTGTTGGCCACGTCGTGTCTAAAAATGGTATAGAGGTCGATAAAGCCAAGGTGGAGGTCATCCAAAAGTTGCCTCCACCTATTGATGTGAAAGGGATTAGAAGTTTCCTAGGTCATGCCGGGTTTTTCCGGCATTTCATTAAGGACTTTTCTTAGATTAGCCCACCTTTATGCCGTTTACTTGCCCAAGATGTGCCTTTTGAATTCAATGATTCTTGCATGCATGCTTTCGAGTTGTTAAAGTTTAAGTTGAGCACGGCTCCAATTGTGGTTGCACCCGATTGGGCAATGCCTTTTGAAATTATGTGTGATGCATCAAACTCCGCTGTGGGAGCGGTTCTTGGTCAACGTGTTGATAAGATGTTGCGTGTGATTTACTATGCTAGCTTGACCTTGAATAGTGCACAAGTCAATTACACCACAACTGAAAAAGAGTTGCTTGCTTTGGTTTTTGCTTTAGACAAGTTTCGTGCTTATATTATTGGTTCTAAAGTAATCGTCCATAGTGATCATGCGACACTAAGATATTTGTTGACTAAGTCCCAAGCCAAGCCACGTCTTATCCGTTGGATTTTGTTGTTGCAAGAATTTGATGTTGAGATTAAGGATAGGAAGGGGAGTGAAAACTCTGTGGCCGATCACTTGTCTAGACTTGAACAAAATGAGGTTGAGTCAAACGATGTTGCTATTCATGAGTCTTTCCCATTTGAGCATGCATACGCATTGACTTTTGTCCCGTGGTTTGCAGATATTGTCAATTATCTTGCTTGCGGAGAACTCCGATCTAACCTCACTTCCCAAGAGAGGAAGCATTTTCTGTCTCTTTGCAGGCAATACTATTGGGAGGATCCCTACTTGTTCAAGTTGGGAAAGGACGAAGTGATACGAAGGTGCGTACCCAACGAAGAGCAACAACGCGTCTTACAGTGGTGTCATGACGCTCATTGTGGAGGCCATTTCGGCGGACAAAAGACGGCCCACAAAGTGCTCCAATCTGGTTTGTATTGGCCAACTCTCTTTAAGGATGCTCATTCATTTTATCTAGCTTGCGATCGTTGTCAACGAGTGGGAAATATTGGCCGTAGGAATGAGATGCCCCTAACTAACATTTTAGTTGTGGAAATTTCCGATGTATGGGGCATCGATTTCATGGGGCTTTGAGTACATTTTATTGGCGGTTGATTATGTGTCCAAGTGGGTTGAGGCAATCCCCACGAGGACTTGTGATGCTAATGTTGTCCTCAAGTTTGTGCAGGAGAACATTTTGTGCCGTTTTGGGTTCCCCCGTGCTATCATTAGTGATGGGGGAAAACAATTCTGCAACAAATTGTTTGAGAAGCTCATGCGAAAAAATGGCATCACCCATAAGGTTGCAACTCCTTATCATCCGCAGACCTCGGGGCAAGCCGAAACCAGCAACTGGCAAATCAAGGGCATACTTGAAAAGACCGTGCAACCATCACGCAAGGATTGGTCCATCAAGCTCTCGGATGCCTTATGGGCATATCGGACCGCTTTCAAAGGAGTTCTTGGGATGAGTCCCTACCGTCTTGTGTATGGCAAAGCTTGCCATTTACCGGTCGAGATCGAGCATCGCGCTTATTGGGCTATCAAGGCTGCAAATTTGGACTTTCGGTCCGCAGGGAAACACCGAGCCTTACAGATGGAAGAGCTGGATGAGTTGCGTAATGAAGCATATGAGAACGCGCGCATCTACAAGGATAAAGTGAAGAAAATGCATGATCGTCGCGTTGTGCAAAAGGACTTCCACCCGGGCATGAAAGTACTGTTGTTCAACTCACGGTTGAAACTCTTTCCGGGAAAACTCAAGTCCCGTTGGATTGGCCCCTTCATCATCAAAGAAGTACTCAACCATGGAGTCGTGGTGTTGACTAAGGAAGGCACCGATGAGCAGTTTACATTCAATGGGCATCGGATGAAGCCCTACTTGGAGTACGAAGTTTTTGCGGTAGTGGTGGAGTCTCAAGTGCTCCACGATCCGGTGTTTTAACAAGCTTTATACCGTCGAGCTCTCGACCTCAACTAGAGCGCTTCGTGGGAGGCAACCCACGTTTCTTTCCTTTCTTTTTCCCTTTCGTTTTGTGTGGAGTGTGTTCTTGAGGTGTTTTCTCACGCTTTTGCTGGTTTTTAATTGGGTTTTCACTAGTGTTTTATTGTGGTGGTGCAGGAAGTAGGCTTACCGGGCTCCCACCGAGCTGAAAGGAGGCGAGAATGAGCTGCTGGGCGCAAAACCAACCAAAAACCCGAAGGGGGGGGGATGGCGGCGCCGTCCCACGGCGGCCGCCATCCACGGCGCCGCCGTGCCACGGCGGGCGCCGTCACACTCACACCAACCCAGCCACAAAACCCCGAAGGGGGTGCACGGCGGTGCCGTCCCACGGCGGGTGCCGTCACCCCCAATTTCGCCAAAAACCCGAAGGGGGTGCACAGCGGCGCCGTGCCACGGCGGCCGCCGTCACCCCCAGCCCGTTCCTCCCAGCCCGCCCAGCCCAGCCCAGCCCGCTACCTCACTATAAAAACTAAACCCTACCTTTCCCCCCCACCATCAGCTACCCGCCCCCCCTTTCTCCCACCTCCTACCTCTCTCTCTCCCTTCCTTCACCAAAACACATCACCACCACACGCCGCCCACACTCACCACCACCACATCCCACCACCACCAACCGCCTACACTCACCACCACCACCAACCTCCATCCCACCACCACCAACCGCCCATCCCACCGCCAACACTATCCACCACCACTTCCCTCACTCTCCATCACAACCACCGCTGCCACGCTGCCGCCGCCGCCACCACACAGCCGCCACCGCCGCCGCAGCACCTCCCAGCACCACCGTCTCCTACCATCCACGGCCGCCGTCGTCTGCACCACCACCGCCGTCTGCACGGCCGCCGCCGCCGTAAGCACAGCTGCCTCCGTACACCTCCTGCTATGGCCAATCTTAACACCTACAAGCGTCGACGACGTCTTCTAGTCACCGACGAAGAGGACGAGGCCCCACCTAGCCCTCGGGCCTCCTCTAGCTGCCCCCCCATCCTCCCACTCCACCGAAGGATATCCGCCACATCTACAACGCGCCTTTCGCTATCTATGAAGATTGGGAGGACACTCGGTGGAAGGCCCTAAAAGGAAAGCAAGTCACTCAACCCCGTTGCTTAGATTGGCCATTACTGAAAAAGATACACCTGGACAAAGCCATTGAGAAGCATCTACAGAATTTGGGCCTCTTCAAGTATACACAAACCACGCCACCGGGCTTGCTTCCGTTGCATTTGGAGTTCTTATGCACCCTCAACTTCATCGTCGACAAGTCCGAGCTCCACTGCCGCATGCTTAATAGGCCGTGCGTGGTCGATTACCGGGTGATGCACGAAGTCTTTGGCTTTCACCCGAAGCCATTAAAGGGTATGCCGGATACTTGGGTGGTTGCCAAGGCTTGGAAAGAGTTAACGGGTTTGCCCACTTGGACCGGCCAGGGTGCCCCGAGTAACCAGCTCCGGGACATCGACATGGGCATTCTACACAAGTTCCTATCTTTCTGTATTGTGGGCAAGGAACAGGCGAACAAAGTGATTGCGTCGGAGCTGTATATGTTATGGTGTGCCAAGCGTAAGAAGAAGATTGATGCCACCACCCTCATTTGGAACCAGCTTCACGCCATGGCCCGGCACGGAGGTTTCAAGCCCTCCTTGAGTCCCATTTCGACCGCCCTCGCCCTCCACTTCCGTCTCTTCACGCTGACCGAGGTTAGGATAATGGCATCCCTTAAGGAGCTCAATAAGGTTTATTGCGTTAAACCCTGCAGGTTGATTAAGTTCAGGCGCAATAATGAGGTTTGAGTGGTACTGCTTAAGGATTACAAAGAGATTAATTAATTTAAGCTGTCAAAGCTCTAATTAATTAATGGATGTCGGATATTTTAAATACAGAGATTTAATAAGTCTAAATACAAGCCCCGACTCATCACCGGCAATAAAAGGGTAAGTCAGTATTGATTCTCTAGTGGAATGAATTATTACTTATGAATTAATTATGATCTGGGCTGATCATAGAAATTAATTCATTAGAGGCCCATCTTTATTCCTTGTATCTGATCCCTGGACTGGTCCAAAGTCTCCTGAGCCCAGGAAACAATATGGGACGCCCAACAGCAGTATAAAGGCCCTAGGTCTGTGTTTTGTCTATAAATACAACTATCTGCTCTTAGAATAATACACACAAAATTAGGGTTTTGAGAAAGCAGAGTGGGGTGACAATACAAAGTAGGCGGCTACTGTCTCTGGGAGTTCTCATAGTTTGTTGTCCATTCAACGTTGGGAACTGAGCGGGATACAGTTCAGAAGATCTGAGCCGGAGTCAATTTTTTGCAGGAAATCAAGTTCTGGCAGTTTCCGAAGAACGGCTATAACTTCCTCTACAGAACTCGGATTTGGACGAAACAAGCGTCCACGGAAAGCTCTTTTGAAAAGGAAGAAGTCGTATTTCTAGGAAAAATACGATTGGAGGACGTTTGAGGCTTCAAACGAAGGATTTAAGTTGGCTGACTTGTTCAGAGACGATTGATGAATTCTTAAGAATTTTTTCAGGTATTTCTAACTCCAAGGTGCAGCACTAAAATTTATAGGAGCATGCTAGGTTTAATCGATGTATGGTGAATTAAGATAATCCAAGAGACGATCTTCGGGCAAATCGAGTATTAATTAAGTTTAATATTCCTTCAGGTGGAGGGTTGGAGACGAGAGAAAAGAGGATGCGTGCTGGCGCGGCGAATCGAGGTGGGGGTCATAGGCGGATCGCATCGGTGGGTAGAGGGATGGAGTGTTGGAATAAATGGCTTTACTAGTCCATAATTACTTTGTAATTAATGGAATTAAATGGTATATTTGGAATCTACATTTTGAGTAGATTAATTTGGTATATTTACTTGTTCAAATCTATTAAGAATTGAATGAGTAATTAATGCCCAAAGATAGCCATTGAAGATGGAAATGTGGAGTGTCATCCCACATTGGAAAAATAAAGAAGTTGAAAGCTATTTATAAAGTGCTCTCCACCATAAAGGAACAATCAAGTGTGCTCCTCTATGGTGGACCTTATGGTGCACCCAAGTGGGTTTTGACTTAGCCTTTTAAGGCTAAAGCTCAATTCCTACGAGGAAGGTGCGAAGCACCTTCCGAGTCCGAGTCCGAGGCCGAGGCCGAGCACGTGCACGTCGCACTTGTCGCAATGGGCGCTTTGTAGGCGCACTTTGCACTTAGCTCGTTGAGGAGCCTTTAGTTTTGACAACTGAAACGGTGGCTCGTGTGACGTGGCAGTGACGTGGACCATGTGGCTCGGTGACGTGGCACCGCGTGGCGGATAAGGAATCTGGGTGGATGGGGTTGCTGACGTGGCAGCGGATGGATCAGGAGGTGGGGTGGTTGGCTCGCACCCCTTGACCGAACCAGTGTGATGGTTCGGACCACTGCATGGTTCGAACAGACACCCCTCTGCAGACACCTCTTCATCGCACCCCTCCTATTCCTATAAATACAGCCCTGCAGAATGAGATTAAACACACCAACAATTAATTCAGATAATTAATTCGTTCATTCTGTCTTCTAGTTCATACTCAAGTCCCGAGTATTCTGTAGTTCGCCGGAAGTTCGAGTTCCTAGTACAAGGTCTCGTACTCATTCAAACCTTTGTATCTTGGGGACATTTGCCATCGAACCGTGTGTACTGTGCGGGGCAATTTTGTCTTACGGAGAAATAGTCCAACTCTTGCCTCGGTTCCTACATTCATATCGTTACTCTGTCCGCATTTCTACACTCCTCAATAACAATCGTAAGACAAAATTCGTGTAGAAGATGACGACACCACCGAACAACAATGTTCCACCACCCAACAACAATGCTCCACCAGTTCCGACCAACGTACCACATGCTCCAGCACCTGCTGCTGCCGAAAAGCCGAAAAAATTCGCAGGTTCTGAATTTAAACGTTGGCAGTCTAAGATGCTGTTTTATCTTACTACCTTGAATATGGCTCGTTTTGTGAATGAATCTCCTCCAACTGTGGGGAAAGACGAGACTGATTCGCAACTGCGGATAGCATATGATGCATGGCATCATAGCGACTTTCTGTGTCGCAACTATATTCTGAATGGGCTAGACAACACTCTCTATAATGTCTACTCTAGCGCCAAGACGTCCAAGGAACTATGGGACTCCTTGGAGACAAAGTACAAGGCAGAAGATGCCGGCTTGAAGAAGTTCATAGTCGGTCGTTTTCTAGACTTCAAAATGGTTGATAGCAAAACCGTTGTGGAGCAAGTGCAAGAATTACAACTGATCCTGCACGACATTCTTGCCGAAGGTATGGAATTGTCTGAATCTTTTCAGGTGGCCGCGGTGATAGAGAAATTACCACCACATTGGAAGGACTTCAAGAACTATCTCAAGCACAAACGCAAGGAGATGGGACTTGAAGACTTGATCGTTCGCTTGAGAATCGAAGAGGACAATAGAATCTCCGAAAATAAGACGAACAAAACTTCCATGGAGGCAAAAGCAAATCTAGCCGAGTCTAGCAACAAGAAGAAACGCAAGTTCAAAGGCAAACATCCAGACTCAAAAGGTCAGAAGAGGATCAAAGGAGATTGCTTCAACTGCGGCAAACCCGGTCACATGGCAAAAGATTGTCGCAAACCGAAGAAAGACAAGCACAATGGTCACCATCAAGCCCACGTGACGGAGACAAAGTCTGTGCCCCTCGACTTAGGCGAACTTGACTTGTGTGCCGTCGTAGACGAGGTCAATATGGTCGGCAGTCCAAAAGGATGGTGGATCGACACCGGTGCTACCCGGCATATCTGCGCCGACAAGACAATGTTCTCCTTGTATGAAGCTCTCACCGGCGATAGAAAACTGTATATGGGCAATTCTACCGCATCATCTATCATCGGAATTGGAACCATTGTGCTCAAGATGACGTCGGAACTCAAGATAACCCTACAGAAGGTGTTGCATGTTCCCGACATTCGCAAGAACTTGATCTCAGGATCCGCTTTGTGCAACGCCGGATTTAGACTAGTATTTGAAGCAGGCAAAGTTGTAATGACCAAGAATGGTCACTATATAGGAAAAGGCTGAAGGAATATTAAACTGAATTAACGTTCCGCTTTGCCCGATGATCGTTTCTTGGATCATTATTAATTTATCAAACAACGATTAATCCTAACATGCTCCTATGAATTTAACAGCTGCACGTTGGAGTTCAGAAATACCTGAAGAATTCCTAAGAATTCGTCAATCTGTCGCTGAACAGGTCAGTCAACTTCAACGCTCCGTTTGATCCCTCAAACGACCTCCAATAGTATTTTGCCCAGAAATACGACTTCTTCGTCTTCGAGAGAGCTTTCCGTGGCCGCCTGATTCGTCTGAATCGGAGTTCTGTGGAGGAAGTTATGGCCGTTTTACGGAGACTGCCAGAACTTGATTTCCTGCGAAAATCTGACTCCAGCTCTGATCTTCTCGACTGTATCCCGCTCAGCTTTCACCGTTGGATGGACAACGATCTATGAAAGTCCCAAGAGAGAAATAAGCCCCACACGTTTTTCTTCCCTGCGCCCCACAGCTCTCAAAACCCTAATATTTTATCAGTGTGTTTTCCTGAGAGCTGACAGCTGTATTTATAATAAAAATAAATACGTAGGAGGAGCAGAAGAGGTGTAGTAGGCGTGTTCTCTCCTTTCCTGGGCTAGGAGACTTTGGGCCAGTCCAGGGACCAGATACAAGGAATAAAGATGGGCCTCAAATAAATTAATTTATCTATGGTCAGCCCAGACCATAATTAATTTATAAATATCAGTTCATTCCACTAGAGAACCGATACTGACTTACCCCTTTATTGCCGGTGATGAGTCGTGGGCTTGTATTTAGACTTATTAAATCTCCGTATTTAAAATATCCGACATCCATTAATTAATTAGAGCTCTGACAGCTTAAATTAATTAATCTCTTTATAAATCCTTAAGCAGTACCACTCAAACTTTATTATTACGCCTGAACTTAATCAACCTGCAGGGTTTAGCGTAATAAACCTTATTGAGCTCCTTAAGGGGATGTCATTATCCTATACCGGATACGGGTACTAATACAGATAATCAAATATCATATATTAACCGCTATCACCCAAGATACAGAGTACTCGAGTTAGCATTTAACTCTCGCCCATAGTAAGTCAAAGTGATATACGAATTAACATATATATCTGAATACTTATTAGTATTAAGATTTATGAGTCACCGAGATCTTGATTCTTCACTTAAGTCAGATAGAAGAATACATCTCAACTGTTGGTCCTATCAATACGTAATGACGTACCAGTATAGACAAGTAGCCAAGACAAACTACTTCCATCTATACTGCAGCCTAAACCAATAACTTGTCCTAGAGTTATTTCGGCTGTGATCATATTATATCTCTTAAGGTTATTCCAATTATATGGTCTTCTGTGATCTACAACACACCATATAATCTACTTATATAGAGATAAAGAACATACATATGCAATCATGAACACAATCAGATAGGAGATTAGATAGTGAACTTAGGAAACATTGTATACAAGCATAAAACGTTCTTGCTTTCAGTATACAAATCCAACAAAGGCTACCTAGATAATGGCCTTTTCAAGCTTAATGCTATCCCTGTAATTGTACGTGATAATGCAATAAAGGAAAAAGTTACTTACTTGGTTGAGTCTCCTAATTTATGGCATGATAGATTAGGACATGCAAATCTAAACACACTACGTCGTTTAGTAAATTTAGACTTATTGCCAAAGATGTCTTTCAATCAACACCAAAAATGTGAAATTTGTGTTGAAGCAAAAATGGCAAAATCTCCTTTTCATTCAGTGGAAAGATCAACGAAACCTCTTGAATTGATTCACACCGATCTATGTGATTTAAAACTTGTGCAAACAAGAGGTGGAAAGAATTACTTTATAACGTTTATAGATGATTGCACAAGATTTTGCTATGTGTATCTTTTGAGAAGCAAAGACGAAGCATTCGAAGCTTTCAAAACATACAAAAATGAAGTTGAGAATCAACTTAACACCAAGATCAAAATGATTCGAAGTGATCGAGGTGGCGAGTACGTTGCACCTTTTGAGGAATTTTGTCGTGAAAATGGCATTATTCATCAAACGACTGCACCTTATTCTCCACAATCAAATGGTGTTGCAGAACGAAAGAATAGAACATTGAAAGAAATGATGAATGCTATGTTGATAAGCTCAGGCCTATCACATAACATGTGGGGGGAAGCTATTCTTTCGGCTAATAAAATTTTGAATAAATTACCCCAAAAGAAACAAGAAAAAACTCCATATGAATTATGGAAAGGAAGGAAGCCGTCCTATAAATATACAAAAGTGTGGGGGTGCTTAGCAAAAGTTGAAGTACCTAAACCCAAACAAATAAAAATAGGACCAAAAACTGTTGATTGCATCTTCATTGGATATGCAAACAATAGTAGTGCGTACCGATTCTTGGTACACAAATCAGAAGTACCCGATATGAATGAGGGAATGATTATAGAATCAAGAAATGTCATATTCTTTGAAAAAATATTCCCCAAGAAAGAGAAGAATGATATAAGTTCGAAAAAGAGAACTTATGATGAAATTTCGCTTAAAGACAACGGACCAACACGTGAACTAACACCGCAACCAAGACGCGGAAAGCGAACAAAAACTGCGAAAACCTTTGGTCCGGATTTCGTAGTTTATACTTTAGAAGACGAACCAAAGACAATCAAGGAAGCATTGTCTGGTCCTGATGCCGATCTATGGCGTGAAGCTATCAATAGTGAAATCGAGTCAATCTTATCCAATCACACTTGGCTTATTGTTGATCTTCCTCCGGGAAATAAACCTTTGGGTTGCAAGTGGATTCTTAAGAAGAAATATAAAGCCGATGGATCTATTGATAAGTATAAAGCACGTTTGGTAGTTAAAGGCTACAAACAAAAGGAAGGGTATGATTACTTTGATACATACTCTCCAGTCACTAGAATTACATCCATTAGAATGCTACTTGCTATAGCAGCATTATATAATCTTGAGATTCACCAAATGGATGTAAAAACAGCATTTCTAAATGGAGATTTAGAAGATGAGATATATATGGAACAACCCGAAGGGTTCGTGATTCCTGGCCAAGAAAAGAAAGTTTGTAAACTTGTAAAGTCTTTGTATGGACTCAAACAAGCTCCCAAACAATGGCATGAGAAATTTGACCAAGCAATGATGGCAAACGGATTCAAAATCAATGAATGTGATAAATGTGTATACATTAAAGGAACATCCGACAATTTTGTCATTGTTTGTCTCTACGTTGATGATATGCTAATTATGGGCAGCAACAATAAAATAATCATAGAAACCAAGGAGATGTTAAAGAGAAACTTTGACATGAAAGATATGGGATTAGCTGACGTGATTCTAGGAATTAAAATCCTTAGAACACCCGAGGGAATAGTCTTATCACAATCTCACTATGTTGAGAATGTACTTAAGAAATTCAAAGCTTTTGATCTGCCTCCGGCTAAAACGCCCGTTGCCCTAAGTATACACTTAGCCAAGAATCGAGGAGAACCCGTATCACAATCAGAATATGCTAGAGTTATTGGAAGCCTAATGTACTTGTCAAATTGTACAAGACCAGATATAGCATATTCGATTAGTAAATTAAGTCGGTTTACAAGTAATCCCGGGAAGGATCATTGGACCGCATTGACAAGAGTGTTGAGATACTTAAAGCACACAATCTCTCATAGTATACACTATTCGAGATATCCCGCAGTTTTGGAAGGATATTGTGATGCCAATTGGATATCCGACACTAAAGACTCTAAATCCACAAGTGGGTTCGTTTTTACCATTGGTGGAGGAGCAATATCATGGAAATCTTCTAAGGAAACATGTATAGCCCGATCTACTATGGAATCGGAATTTATTGCTTTAGACAAAGCCGGTGAAGAAGCCGAATGGTTAAGAAACTTCTTAGAAGATATTCCCTGTTGGGAAAAACCTTTGCCTCCGGTTATGATACATTGTGACAGCATGGCTGCTATAGGGAGGGCAAAGAATAGTTTGTATAACGGTAAGTCACGACATATTCGTCGAAGACATAATACCGTTAGACAATTGATCACTACAGGAATAATGTGCATTGACTATGTAAAGTCAAAGGACAATATTGCGGATCCGTTTACTAAAGGTATTAACCGTGATCAATTATATAACGCAGTAAGGGGAATGGGATTAAAATCCACACACTAAAGAACTTTCATAGTGGTAACTCAACCATGATGAATGGAGATCCCAAGAACATGGTTCAATGAGACAACTAAATTATGGAAGTTCAAGTTGAGCACTTGAAACTTTCAAAATCCATTCTCATAGCTGCTCAAGTGCAACGCCTGCAGCTTGTGGTAAAGGGTAAGCCGTCAAAAGCTTTTAATGATTCCTATAGCCTTATTAGGTGGAGTATGGCAGGATACTCTTTATAGGAGATCACCTATACAAGTGAAGAAGTGGGGCCGCTTCAAATTATCAATAACACTTGTGAATCCAAGAAATGGTCCAAGGCCGAAATGGACACAACGTGAGAACGAAAGATATTAGATCTATTATTGTGTGTATGTTGTTGACTAGATTTACACAAAAGTTGACCGGTTCAAGACATCATGTTCACCGAGCAACGAGTAAATCCGATGGCATTGCACTAAGGAAGGTTCAAAGCTAACAACTACCTATCCTAATGCAATAATGGATCGTCGGGACTTAGTTTTTTGCATTTGCATTAATCATCATTCATGTGGGGGATTGTTGGAATAAATGGCTTTACTAGTCCATAATTACTTTGTAATTAATGGAATTAAATGGTATATTTGGAATCTACATTTTGAGTAGATTAATTTGGTATATTTACTTGTTCAAATCTATTAAGAATTGAATGAGTAATTAATGCCCAAAGATAGCCATTGAAGATGGAAATGTGGAGTGTCATCCCACATTGGAAAAATAAAGAAGTTGAAAGCTATTTATAAAGTGCTCTCCACCATAAAGGAACAATCAAGTGTGCTCCTCTATGGTGGACCTTATGGTGCACCCAAGTGGGTTTTGACTTAGCCTTTTAAGGCTAAAGCTCAATTCCTACGAGGAAGGTGCGAAGCACCTTCCGAGTCCGAGGCCGAGGCCGAGCACGTGCACGTGCACGTCGCACTTGTCGCAATGGGCGCTTTGTAGGCGCACTTTGCACTTAGCTCGTTCGCGACGTCGTCGCGAGGAGCTTTGAGGAGCCTTTAGTTTTGACAACTGAAACGGTGGCTCGGTGACGTGGCACCGCGTAGCGGATAAGGAATCTGGGTGGATGGGGTTGCTGACGTGGCAGCGGATGGATCAGGAGGTGGGGTGGTTGGCTCGCACCCCTTGACCGAACCAGTGTGATGGTTCGGACCACTGCATGGTTCGAACAGACACCCCTCTGCAGACACCTCTTCATCGCACCCCTCCTACTCCTATAAATACAGCCCTGCAGAATGAGATTAAACACACCAACAATTAATTCAGATAATTAATTCGTTCATTCTGTCTTCTAGTTCATACTCAAGTCCCGAGTATTCTGTAGTTCGCCGGAAGTTCGAGTTCCTAGTACAAGGTCTCGTACTCATTCAAACCGTTGTATCTTGGGGACATTTGCCATCGAACCGTGTGTACTGTGCGGGGCAATTTTGTCTTACGGAGAAAGAGTCCAACTCTTGCCTCGGTTCCTACATTCATATCGATACTCTGTCCGCATTTCTACACTCCTCAATAACAATCGTAAGACAAAATTCGTGTAGAAGATGACGACACCACCGAACAATAATGTTCCACCACCCAACAACAATGCTCCACCAGTTCCGACCAACGTACCACATGCTCCAGCACCTGCTGCTGCCGAAAAGCCGGAAAAATTCGCAGGTTCTGAATTTAAACGTTGGCAGTCTAAGATGCTGTTTTATCTTACTACCTTGAATATGGCTCGTTTTGTGAATGAATCTCCTCCAACTGTGGGGGAAGACGAGACTGATTCGCAACTGCGGATAGCATATGATGCATGGCATCATAGCGACTTTCTGTGTCGCAACTATATTCTGAATGGGCTAGACAACACTCTCTATAATGTCTACTCTAGCGCCAAGACGTCCAAGGAACTATGGGACTCCTTGGAGACAAAGTACAAGGCAGAGGTGGAGACGGGAGAGAAGAGGTGGAGCCATGGAGGGATGGAGACGACGGGCACGGTGGGGCAGATTCGCCGCGGTGGGTGGAGGGATTGGAGACGGGAGAGAAGAGGTTTTTTAGATTTAGATGGCTTGTTAGAATGGAGATGGAGGTGGTGTAGAATCTTAAATGTACAATTTAAAATTATTTTTAAAATATATTATTACATGTGGAATTATATTGCCACGTCAGCAATACAGAATTGAGCTAGAGGCTCTAGAATTGCAGGGATTTTGAATGCTGAACTCTTAGATATGCCACGTAGGACCTCGGATTAAGGGGATGCCTTCAATCCTTAATCGTATTATATATTGATTTCAAGATAGTGTTAGTGTTAGTGTTAGTGTTAGTGTTATTTAATGCAAGTGTTAGTGTCATGGAGCACACAAGAATGCATCATTCTGTTTATCCCACAATTCGTCAGTTTAGAATTCCAAAAACCAGGAAAAATCAGTTTCTGTTGTGAACGGCATTTGAGAACAAAGGTAATAATTTAATTTACTGCAATATGTTTTTTTTGTGAGAGATTTATATAGAAAAAGTTACTGAGAGATTTCAGAAGTAGCTTCCATTGTGTGTTAATTTCATTGTACTATTATATCATTCTCATGGGAGAGTGTCATTTAATCTTTCTAGAATATATAAACCAAACTTCTTTTAAACTTGGTTCATCAAAACTTAATTAATTGGTAGCAAAGCAATATTTAGCTTGTCTCGGAAAGTAAAAATCTGCATCCAGTCAAATGCATTTTGAAACATGTGTAAATAAATTGAAGAAAAATCTCTCTTACATGGAAATTAATTCGGCACACATTTTTGTGTTCTCCGACTCTCTAATCTACAAAAAAAAAATCTACAGTCCAAGTCAAGGCCCTCGCCTTCTCCCGAGACAGAAAACGAAATGATGAATATGCAGACAACAGTGCTAGTATTAGTAATTGCAACAGTAACACAACCAAAATGCAATGATAAATAAAGTTAGGCATAAAATTAATGTTTCATGAGTATATATTGTATATCTATTAAACTCTGTTGCAGATTACTGTATGTTAGCAAAATTATATATATATATATATATATATATA
The DNA here is from genome assembly GCF_028751815.1 of Salvia miltiorrhiza. Lineage (NCBI taxonomy): Eukaryota > Viridiplantae > Streptophyta > Magnoliopsida > Lamiales > Lamiaceae > Salvia > Salvia miltiorrhiza. Next base: position 1,586,072 of record NW_026651458.1, on the reverse strand, counting down.
TAGGGTAGTGCTATTCAATGGACTTCCCTTAGTCTATAATATAAGACTAAATCATAACCGTACATCATAGATGATAGACTGCTGGATTTCCATCTTTGATGGGTTATATAATTCATATAATAACATTAAATATTAAGCATCGTTGGCCATATAAGGGTATTATTGACATATTGGTTTGACCTTCCAAATCTTGTACCGAATCCCTTCCTATTCTCAAGCATAATTTATTTGGAAATTTAAGATTTATAATCATTACGTCTTGGTTTACGGAAGGGAGTGACACAATTTCATTTCAATAGTAAATGAATCTCTCCTAATATTGACCGAATAATTTCGTGTTTATCAATTAAAATTTTAATTTTGATATATTGTGTCTAATCAAAAGCCCTCATATCTACTAAAAAAAAAAAACTTTCATTCTATCCAAAAAAACCGAGAACGCCTAAGGAGAAGAAGGGTTTTCGTTCATCCACCCAAAGACGAGTGTTGTACTCGGATTCCGGTAACAAGGCGACGGCAATGGCACGAACTAAGGATAATACACCGACTGCAACACTCAACACTCAATGTACTTTACTTTGTTTAGAAAGGGCAATAGTTGAAGGTATTAATTTAAGTTAATGTGCTGTTGTGATTATATGAGTAAATGATTTTTTTGAGTGTATTTATAAACTTTATGGTTGTATGAATAATGTATTTATATGTATGAATTATTTCGCATGAATTAGTGCATGTTTTGTCGGATGTTGACGGTGGATCACATTTGGCCATATATGTACTTCCTGTCATTTCTATTATTTATATAGGTGTATCTGTATGAATTTTTTTAGAGTTATATAACGGATGTAGGTTAAATATCATGAATATTGTTATGTACCGGAATGAATTTTAAATAGATTATTATTGTATTTATTTCATAACATATATGGGTGCATAAAAAAATTTAGTATTAAACTATGCTTTATATCTTATTAGTGTATATATCTTTTTTATATCTTAATATTTTTGAGATAAAATATTTTATCAAATTTCTATTTTTATTTGTTGGTTTGTTAATTTGATCGTGTCGTACACAGGAGCTGCTAGAAAGAGGAAGCATACTGACACTGCACCAAGTAATGTAGGCGTCGTTATTAGAGAAAATATTCAGATTGAGGAAGTCGTTGTTCCCAACTCTTCGATTGTTGTGACGAAGAAAACATGTCACGAGAAGAAAAAGGAGGTGTTGGCTAACTACAAACACGAAGTAATCAAGCTCGGGAAGGATTACACCTCCCTGTTTATCCGGACCACACCATGTGCTCTCGTGAAAGGAATTGCAGAGATGAAAGACTACAACACCATTCAGTTGGAAAGCTAGGATTTGAACATGTATACATAAAATATTCACACAGAAATAAAAACATGAAATGCATACGAAATAAACCAATAGTTTCAAAAAAATATTCATATATGTATATTTATATATTCGTACAGAGAAGCTGTAAAATTCATGGACTTTAAGAATATGGAAAAGATATACAATAAACATTCATGCAGACCGAATATATGATTCATTAATTGTTATAATATGAAAGAAAGCATAGAGAACTTAATGTAGATGGAAATATATTCCAGACAGATGTAATTATGAAAAAAAAAAAACTTCGAGTCCTCAAAAACATTCATACAGTTGTACTTCAAATTTTCACACAAAAATAAATACAGAAAATGCATACGGAAAAAACTAAGAGTATAATAAAATATTCATATATGTATAGTTGATACATTCGTACATAATTGATGTAAAATTCATGAACTTGAAAAATATGAAAAACATATACAATAAACATTCATGTAGACCGAATATATGATTCATTGATTGTTACAATGCGAGAGAAATCATAAAGAACTTAATGTCGATGGAAATATATTCCAGTAAATATTCCAGAAAGCCGAATTTATGAGAAACAAAATAATCTAAGGGCATACCTCAAAACCATTCATACAGAAAATGCATAAGGAATAAAGCTAAGAGCATAACAAAATATTCAAATAGGCATATGAAAACATTCATATATAATCAATGAAATATTCGTCAATTGCAGATACTTAAAGGGTCATAAAGGGCTTAATGTTGCTGCAAATGTATTCAAGTTCGAATTCCAGAAGAAAAAAAAACTATGAAAAACAAAATAAATTAAATGCATAAATAGAGAATGTACAAAGCAAATGTCAGTATGTATCATCGCTACTATCCTCCTCGGCAACCTTCCCGCAATTGCGTGAATCGTGCCGAACCAAACGCCCACATTTCTTGCATCGACTCTTCGGTTTCTTTGCCTTGTTAAGCTCTCTCTCATAGGTAGACTTCAACCGCTTCCCACTACCCTTTGTTTTAACAGGATCAGGCGAATGGATTGTAATTTCAGAAGGAAGTTTGGACTGTAGAACATCTGAAACATACGTTCCTTGGCTGGTGCAGACGTTGTAGAATGAGTAGCGTTAGTGTCAGCCCATCTTTTTAGTTCAACCATGAGAGACTCAGTTAAAGTCTCATTCCCTTCAGCAATAGCAATACATCTAAAGGCCTCTGAGATTAATCAAAAAATTGCAACAGACTATTATTGAAAGAATCAAACGATTATTGATTCCAGAGGCAGGGTATGAATTTTGATATTATTAATTTTCAAAATTTATTCTATGAATGAATAAATCCATGTACATTCGTGAACTAAAAATCTCGCTGAGATGAAAATAAATAAATTAAACAAATAAAACTCTCAAGAATCGTATTTAGTACTACGGTTTGTGAAACAATAAAAAAACCATTGATATTAGTGAATGGATTTTCAGAGAAGTAGATTAGTATATATAATTATTCAACAGGTCTTACTTAAAGGTATCGCACATCGAAAAAATAAAATTAAAAAACATCTATGAGATTTCATGAATACCTGGAATTTTCATATAAACTGGCAGCGTGAAGATTATGAAGTCTCTCCAATCTTTTACTTCTGTTAGCAACGTGGGAAAATATTGATGAATGAAAAAGATATGGAATTGTATAGTGTATAATCATGATCCCTTAAATAGTGGGGAGATATTAATTAATGAAAATGTAATTACATTATTAACCTTCTTCTAATTTTCGGTTGATTCCTTTCTAATGTATGTAATCAATATTTGGCCGTCCATATTAGTGAGATGAAGGGCTGAGATTGGATCTTATTTTATAGGCTAAGGGCGGGTCTTATTTTAGCGCAACCCTATATATATATATGGGGCGGTTATTCAATAAACCACCCTTATTTTAAGAATTACGAACCAGCAAAAATGCATGAATTTTATGTATAACACGCATGAATAAACTGTATAAAGGCATGAATTGCAAAAAATAATTTTTTGCTACCTTTGGGATTCGAACTCAGGACCATGAATTTATCTAACAAGGTGATGAATCAACCGTAGATCTTGATGATCTAAGGGCTGAAAATGGTTCCTAATTTATATTTTAAGAAGCGTTCTTATTTTAGTCTTCCCCTATATATATATATATATATATAGAGAGAGTTAATATGTTACATATTGATTTGCAGATATTCATGGCACCAGGTTTGAAGAAACCTCGACCTTCAATTGGATCAATGATCGACACTGTAGTTGAAGAAACTGGTAACCAAAATAACACAAATAATGATTCCGATTTTGATGAATCATTTTCAGAGAGCAATCCTGGAACCTCTTACAGTACTAAGTTCCCATCTAACAATAGCGCTACACAACATAGTGAAGATGAAGATGATGTGAATGATCGTGGTAAATTATTATTTTTTATTTTCATTCAAATTATGTAATTATGAATTTGGTAATTACTTTTATTTTTTTGTGAATTATTATAAACTGGTTAACAGAAATTGTGAGAAGAGGACATGCAAAGATGGAATTTGAGTGGGTGACTGGAAAAGTCATGGTCTTGGAACTAGATTCTAAACACCACATAATCGGGAGCAATGCTACGTTTTTTTCATCTCAGTTGGGTATTATGGCAAAAGATGGAAACAAATTGCCCCTTTCATATACTAATTGGAGGGCAGTGCCCAATACACAAAAGGACCTCATTTGGGATGAAGTGAAGGTATTAAATTTACTTCAAATTTTAATTTTATTTTCTATTTTTGTAGGATCTTGAGCCAGTTAATAATTATTTTTCTTTATATATGTCCTCATACTTGTGTGCAGGAGAATACAAATTTAACATACTGCTATAAAAAAATTGTTTGAAGAAAATTGGAAAACTGTGGAAGGATTGGAAAGGTCGACTAAAAGCAAAATACTATATACCACATAGGCATGACAAAAGTTATGTTCTATCCAAATGTCCACAAAGGGTAGAACCTGACTATTGGAGCTGTAATAATGCAAAGGTTATAAATGTGTCATAATGTTCTTCAATGTGGAATTATTCTCATTTCTATTACTACAAGATTTCTTTATTAAATATTTAACTTTTGGATTTTCTTTGAATGATAGAAACTAAGTAAGACCAATAGAAATAGTCGAAAGCTTGTCAAATTACCACCAAGAATGGGAAGAAAGGATATGGATGGTGCTAAAGATGAGGTATACACATAAATATTTTATGTAATTTTTTATTTAATTTAATACATTATACTATTTAAAATTTTCTATTCTTTTTACAGTATCGTCGAGAACACGGCAAAGAGACCTCAAAGTTAGATTTGTTTATATATTCAAGACAAAGGAAGAGCGAGAAGTCGGTGGATAAAAACACTGAGGAAAAGATTGTAAGTATTCTCACTACTATATTATAATGCTTCTGTTGTTGGTGATGTTTACAACTATTCTCTAAGTCTTTTGCCATCTTTTGTGCTTCTTTTTGTGTTTTGAGTGTCTGTTTCCCTTGAGATTTGATGGTGAGGAATAAGTTATTAATTAAATAATTAATAAAGTACAAAGGGGGATTATGGGAAAGTAAATGAGGGACCGGCGAGTTAGTGATTCATATTTGATAATTGTTTTAAAATTTTATTAAAATATAGTTGCTTAAGTTGATATAGTAATTGACGTGGTGATAAAATGGACATGCTTGTTGATAATTGCAAATAAAATCATGGGATAATTGCATGAAAAAACACCAACTTTGATCAAAATCCAAATTTAACGCAAACTTAGGATTTTTCAATTTAATACACCAACTTTCATTGTTGTCCAAATTTAACACGGCTCAATTCTTAAAAATTCAAAAAACAACCCCTTTTTGAAACTAATTCCACAAAGACCCACTCATGTTATAATTTGGGTCATTCTAACCCAAAGAATCTTATTTCCTTATGATGTTTTCCTTTAATTATAGATATGCGCCAGAAATGGTATCAGAGCGGGTTTTTATTGAGTAATTATATTATATTTAATTTATTTTATAATTAACCTATGTGGGAGGAGACTCCATTAAAAATTATGAATCCGGACGAGTGTTCGAGATGTATTGTATATAGGAATTCTTTTCAAAATTTGGAGAGAGAAAGTACTCGTCTATTAGACGACCTCAACTGGAATAATCGAGCCCTCGTGAGGAACATCCGTCGCGGAGAAGACGGAGAGATTATTCGTGATATTATCACGGGTATTCAATCCTACCATGAACACCTTATAGGGATCGTCGAGACCAGAACGGCGATTGAACGAACAAAAGATGGCGCCCATCAGTCCCACGACTAATGGAGCAGAAGGATAAAGCTGGAACAACCTATCCAGCTTATCAAAAGATCGAGCCAAACTCTTCCGAAGATGTCAACTTGTGGGAGATCCAAAGAACAGTGGAATATTATGGCAACAAGCTATATGATTTACCGATGGAGATGAGCCAAATATCACTCAAACAAGAGAAAATCTTAAAACTCTTGTGTGATATTCAGAAAAAGGTGGAGGATACTGAAAGGCGGAAACCATGTTCCGGAAAAATTCAGAATACATGGTCTAAACACCCAACATATCCGCTACCACTTAATGCAGCGCCCAAGGAACTGTAGTCGGAGGACATAATCCGAATTGTGAAAGGGAAAACCCATGAATAACCCTGAATGAATCGGATTAGAGGATCTACAAGAGTTAGCATAATCATTTGCTAACCTAAACATAGTAGATCTAAAGATGAACCAAGGAGGTGAGATGCCCAAAGAAGAACACCCGTAAGAAGAATCATCCAGGAGAGGTGCAGCTCTTGAAGAATCAAGTTAGTATCAACGAACCAGAAGACGCCGGCCCAAGATGCAGGACACTCCTGTAGGGAATGCCACACTTGAACCAATCCACCCCTACGGATTGATTCTCAACCTCGATGAAGCCAGTTTTAAAGATTGGAAAGTTCTCATCGATGACTGGGCTTCAGCTATGAAGGTCGTGATTGCCACGATAGAATATGATAGAAATGAATTTATCAAAATATTCTAGGCAAGTTTTGCTGGAATGGCAAAACAATTTTGGGATAAGGCATTAACTGTTGGATTTGTATACTAAAAGCAAGAACTTTATGCTTGTATACAATGATTCCTGTTTTCACTATTCTTATCTCCTATCTGATTGTGTTCATGATTGCATATGTATGTTCTTTATCTCTGTATAAGTAGATTATATGGTGTGTTGTAGATCACAGAAGATCATATAATTGGAATAACCTTAAGAGATATAATATGATCACAGCCGAAATAACTCTAGGACAAGTTATTGGTTTAGGCTGTAGTATAGATGGAAGTAGTTTGTCTTGGCTACTTATCTATACTGGTACGTCATTACGTATTGATAGGACCACAGTTTGAGATGTATTCTTCTATCTGACTTAAGTGAAGAATCAAGATCTCGGTGACTTATAAATCTTAATACTAATAAGTATTCAGATATATATGTTAACTCGTATATCACTTTGACTTACTATGGGTGAAAGTTATATACTAACTCGAGTACTCTGTATCTTGGGTGATAGCGGTTAATATATGATATTTGATTATCTGTATTAGTACCCGTATCCGGTATAGGATAATGACATCCCCTTAAGGAGCTCAATAAGGTTTATTACGCTAAACCCTGTAGGTTGATTAAGTTCAGGCGTAATAATAAAGTTTGAGTGGTATTGCTTAAGGAATTATTAAGAGATTAATTAATTTAAGCTGTCAGAGCTCTAATTAATTAATGGATGTCAGATATTTTAAATACGGAGATTTAATAAGTCTAAATACAAGCCCCGACTCATCACCGGCAATAAAGGGGTAAGTCAGTATCGGTTCTCTAGTGGAATGAACTGATATTTATAAATTAATTATGGTCTGGGCTGACCATGGATGAATTAATTTATTTGAGGCCCATCTTTATTCCTTGTATCTGGTCCCTGGGCTGGCCCAATGTCTCCTAGCCCAAGAAGACAGATTTTCGGCCCTCTCACTAAAAGTGGCGCCTCCTCCTCCTTTCTGTATTTTTAAATACAGCTGTCAGCTCTCAGAAAAACACACTGATAAAAATTAGGTTTTTGAGAGCAGAGGGAGGCGCAGAAACGTGTGAGGCTTTTCTGTCTTGGGAATTTCCATAGCTCGTTGTCCATCCAACGTTGGAGATTGAGCGGGATACAGTCGAGAAGATCAGAGCTGGAGTCAGAATCTTTCGACGCGATCATCAACCGTTTGTGCATCCGATTCTCAAGTAAGTTTTTCCTAACACCTGTGTTCAGCTGTTAAATTCATAGGAGCATGTTAGGAATTAATCGTTGTATGATGAATTAATAATTATCCAAGAAACGATCATCGGGCAATCGTGTATTAATTCAATTTAATATTCCTACAATTGGTATCAGAGCCCAGGATTAATTTCTTGGCTCTATTATTAATTTGTGTACGATTAATAATATGCGTTGTTTTTACTGCTGTTGTTCTTCGTGGCTTGTTGATTCGTGGAATACGTCGTTTGACGTTGTAATCGTTTTTCACCACGAGAAAATCCGTGGTTAGATTAGGATTTCAATTGTTTTTGTTTTTCCGTTGTAAATCTGTAAAACTGAGGAATGAAACGAGGATGACCACGAATCAACAACGAGGAACGGTGTTTAGAGTAACGGAGGCGCAACGGGCACGGAGCGAGCAAGGCCGCCGGCGCCGAGGGCTGCGCGCGCACGAGTGCTTGAGCGCTGTGCGTCGCGCGCCTGGGCAGGCGCCGTGCGCCCTTGCTGCTGCTGTTGCGTGCTGGGCGAGGCGAGGCGAGGTTGGGCCGGGGCGAGCGGGGGCGGTGCGCGCCTAGGGCTGCGCGTGCGCGTTCGCGCACTGCGCGCCCGGAGGGCGTTGCGCGGCCGCTGCTGCTGAGCTGCTGTCTGCGCACCGAGACGCCGAGGCCGATTGCTGCTGCTGCTCGCGCAGATCAGACGGGCAGGAAGGAGGCGGGCGACGGGGCTGTGCGCGCCCGGGGCAGCGCCTGCGCGCTTTGCGCGCTGCGCGCCCAGCTGGCGGCGCACTGCCGCTGCCGTCCAGTCCACGCCGGGAGTCTGCTGCTGCCGCGCTGGAGGCCGCGCTGGAGGGTGCTGTGCGGTGATGGAGGCTGCCAAGGGCGGCGGCGGCTAGGGTTTCCAAACCCTAGCTGCGTTTCAAACCCTATGGGGCCCAAACCCTAGCTTGACGGGCCCATGTGTTCGGGCCGAGTTTTTCATTTAGTTTTGGGCTTGTTTTCTATTTTATTTTTTAATAGAATAGATGTTGGGTTCCACGAATGGGTCACGAAGAATTTTAATTCTTTTATTACTGTTCTTTGCATGTCGTGGTTGTTAATCCCTTATGCTCTTTACCTGCTTTTGCACGTCTTTGCTTGTTAATATTTGTTTATTAATTGTGCTTAGACGAGCATGATAGTAGGTTTGCCGTTTTCTTAAGCATGTTTTAGAATTCTGCGAGCATGATTTACATGTTGCGTTCTAGAGAAGCATGTTTAGGTTTATGTGCTTGAGCATGAACAAACCTTTTGAAAGAAAAAAAAAAGACTAAGCTGTTTAATAATTTTTATAGTGATTAAAAATTATTTTAGACCTCCACATGCGGTCTCTAGACAAAGTGATTGGCGGTATGGGTAAACGTCCACCCGCGTAGCTTACTTCATATTTGTTTCTCATAAGTTTGTCAGAAGAGGTTTCTATAAAAATATTTAAATTCATTAAAGTAGTGGGAGTTATACAGTAAACGTCCACCCGCGTGGCTTGCTTGTATGATTTTCACAAGTACTTTGGAGAATGATTTTAAATAAGATAACCAAAGTAATTAAATCGAAAGCGACATGGTCCGAGTGAGTATGTCAATTTTGAGAATTTAATTATTAAGGTTAAATTGTGGTCATTGCTTAGATATCATATCAAGTACAATGTACAACTCCCCGCGGAGTCCCTTCTTGATTATGATATGGTCTAGTTAAGGTGCCAACTATTAATTTCTTTTGTCAAAAGGTTAAGTTGACATGGATAGAAATTAAACGACTAGGTAAATAGTCTGGTTGAGGAGTTCGTGTGTAAACGTCCACCCGCGTGGCTTGCATATGGATTCTTTGAGCAGTTGGAGGTTTCACTAATATTGTTTTATCAAAAGGTTACAATATTATTGTTACGAACTATATGTGTTTCATGTTCTTACATGTTTATTTGTTTACTTTCAGATATGTCTATGTCTCCAATTATTAACATTCTAGCAAACAATCCTCTCATCGGTCCAAATTACACCGAATGGAAATGCCATATTATGTATATTCTTGACGCTGATGAGCACAGTTTTGTGCTTACTACTCCACGTCCCGCGCCCTTAACTGATGAGTCCACTGATGCGGAACGAGAAACGCATAAAAGGTGGCACAAGTCAAATAATATGGCCAAGTGCTATATTATGATGACTATGTCACAAACTTTGCAACTCCAGCATCAGGTCATGAATGACGCGGCTGAAATCATGTTGAACCTCAAGGAGGTTTATGGGGAGTCCGAGAGGTCTGCTCATTTTAACTTGATGAGAGAAATCTTATCTTGTAAAATGAGCGAGGGCAGCTCGGTGCACGATCATGTCATGCATATGACAAATTTGTTTGACAGGCTTGATCTGCTAGGAGGGGGTATCGAAGGCGAAGCCAAGGTCGATATCATCCTCAACACTCTCCCCAAAACCTATGAGAACTTCCGACTCAACGTCGTTATGAGCAAGGCCAACTATACTCTCAATGAGTTATTGAATGCTCTAGTTTCGGCGGAGGGAGTCATGGGCACGCGCAATGGGAAAGAGGTCCTTGTTGCTGCCAAGGGATCTACTTCTTCGTCGAAAGGCGGGAAAAAGAAGTGGAAGGGTCCAAAGGGCAAGCATGACCATGAGGCTAGTGGGAGCGGTAAAGCCAAAGTTGATGGCCCTACCGGCGGCGTGAACAAGCCAACGGCCAAGGGAAAGTGCTTCAAGTGCGGCAAGGTTGGGCATTGGAAGAAAGATTGTCCAGTGCTCAAGGCAAATGGATAAGGTACGTCACAAGTTTTGGTAACAGAAACATGTTTAGCTTCGTTTTCTACTCATTCGTGGGTAGTGGATACGGGGGCAACTGACCATGTTTGTTACACCTTGCAGGGGTTCAACCCAACAAGGGAGCTAGCAAGTGATGAGATCACCATCTCCATGGGCAATGCGTCGAAGGTCGCAGCTGTTGCTATTGGAGATTTATCTTTATGTTTTGGTGATGACATTTTAGTTTTGAGAGATATTTTATATGTGCCGGAGTTTCGGCGGAACATAATTTCTGTTTCAAAGTTGTTTTTGAATGGATATTCTGTTACTTTTGATGTGGGTGTCTCTATCATGAGAGATAACAAGATTATTTGTTCTGGAATTTTGAACAACTCTCTCTATACTATTACATGTCCAATGAATAACTTTGTCCATGTTGCATCTACATCACAAATTCTTCCAAATCCAAATAAGAGGAAATATTATTCTCATGAACAATATACACATGCGTGTCACCTAAGGTTAGGCCACATCAATCTAAATAGGATCCAAAGGCTCGTTACAAATGGAGTCTTGAAAGACTTCCAAGCTGTTCCATTTAGAACCTGCGAATCCTGTATAGAGGGAAAGATGACGGCAAGGCCTTTTAAGGCCAAGGGGAATAGGGCCTCGCATGTGTTAGAATTGATTCACTCTGACTTGTGTGGACCGATGTCCACTAGAGCTCGTGGAGGGTATGAGTACTTCGTCACTTTCATTGACGATTACTCAAGATATGGGTATATTTACCTACTTCAACGCAAGTCTGAATGCTTTGAGAAATTCAAAGAATTCAAGGCGGAAGTGGAGAAGAGATTAGGTAAATCTATCAAGTCATTGCGGTCTGATCGCGGTGGCGAATATCTCAGGAACGAGTTCTTGCAATACTTGTCAGATTCAGGGATTACATCCCAATTGACTGCACCGGGTACTCCCCAACATAATGGTGTAGCAGAGAGAAGAAATAGAACTTTGTTGGAAATGGTAAGATCAATGATGAGTTATGCATCATTGCCTATTTCGTTTTGGGGATATGCCTTGGAAACAGCGGTATACTTGCTGAATCTAGTGCCTTCCAAATCGGTTCCTAAAACTCCTGTCGAGTTATGGTATGGGTACCAGCCCAGTCTAAACCATATAAAGATATGGGGTTGTCCTGCATACGTGCTAGACAAGGAAGCGAAGAAATTGGAACCTAGATGTGAAGTAATGCTGTTTATAGGATATCCTAAAGGAACGAAAGGTGGTTATTTTTATAATCCTAAGGATCAGAAAGTGGTTGTTAGCACCAACGCACGATTCTTGGAACAGGATTATATAGATAAACACAAGTCTAGGTCCGAGATTGTCCTTCAAGAAATCGATGGCAGTGGACAGGCGATTCCATCACCCCAGCCAAGTGTGCAAGTGAATGCACCACAAGACACTGCACAAACCATTGTCACAGCTGTACCACCACCGCTTCGTCGTAGTGGGAGGGTTGTAGTTCAACCCGATCGATTTATGTTCTTGGGAGAATCTTCGGATCTTCTTCCTGTTGATGAACAAAAGGATGTCGACCCTGATAACTATAGACAAGCGATGAAAGATCAAGATGCAGATTCTTGGTACGAAGCCATGGTTTCTGAAATAGAATCCATGGGTGCTATGGATGTATACGAGAAGACCGAACTACCAGATGGCTTCTTAGCTATAGGTAGTAGGTGGGTATACAAGAGAAAAAGAGATTCGGATGGCGAAGTCGCAGCTTTTAAAGCTAGGCTGGTGGCGAAAGGTTATACCCAGGAACAGGGTATAGATTATGATGAGACCTTTTCGCCGGTTGCCATGCTCAAGTCTATCTGAATACTCCTTGCCATAGCAGCCCACATGAACCTTGAGATTTGGCAAATGGATGTCAAGACCGCTTTCCTAAACGGTTTCCTTGAAGAAGGAAGGGACATCTATATGCAGCAACCTGAAGGGTTTGTGAAAAAGGGCGAAGAGCATCTTGTGTGGAAGCTTAAGAAGTCCATTTATGGACTTAAGCAAGCTTCGAGGTCATGGAACAAACGTTTTGACGAGGTCATTAAATCCTATGGATTTACTCGTTGTGAGAACGAAAGTTGCGTGTACCGTCTAGATGCCAATGGTGACGTGGTTTTCCTTGCACTTTATGTAGATGATATCCTCCTCATTGGCAACAATGTTGAGCTATTATCGGACATAAAGAAGTGGTTATCCGAACAGTTTCAAATGAAAGACTTAGGAGATGCAGCATACATCCTGGGGATCAAGGTCGTTCGTGATAGCCAGAAAAGGATGTTGAGCTTATCTCAAGCGTCTTACATTGATACTGTGATTGCTCCTTTTAGCATGCAAAATGCCAAGAAAGGCTTGCTACCTTTAAGAGATGGCATTCCTCTGTCTAAGGACATGTGTCCTAAGACGCCTAGTGAGGTTGAGGAGATGAGGAAGATACCCTATGCTTCCGCCGTAGGTAGCCTCATGTATGCGATGCTCTGCACGAGACCTGATATTTGCTATGTCGTTGGCATGGTTGCAAGATATCAGTCGAACCCTGGACCAGGACACTGGACTGCGGTAAAGCATATTCTCAAGTACCTGAAACGGACTCGAGATTATAGGCTAGTTTACCAGTCAGACAGTCTATTTCCTTTGGGTTACACCGATTCGGATTTCCAGGCTGACCGGGATGAGAAGAGATCTACCTCTGGTTATGTGTTTACCTTGGGAGGTGGAGCCGTATCGTGGCGGAGTGCAAAGCAGAAGTGCATTGCAGACTCCACCATGGAAGCCGAGTATGTAGCTGCTTCGGAAGCTACTAAAGAGGCTGTATGGTTCCGGAACTACCTCTTGGATCTAGGAGTGGTCCCTAATTTGCCTAAGAGTATCATAATTTATTGTGATAACTCGGGTGCAGTGGCAAATTCTAAGGAACCCAGGAGCCACAAGGCGTCAAAACACATAGAGAGAAAGTACCACATCATACGAGAAATCGTAAATAGAGGAGATGTGCTAGTAGAAAAGATTGATACATTGGAGAACCTAGCTGATCCTTTCACGAAAAGCTTACCGCAAAAGGCCTATGAGAAGCATGCTCGAGAGATGGGATTGCGGTTGATGCCACCCACTTAGAGAAAAACTTTCAGTATAAGTGGGAGAGATGAAGTGTAGTTTCTGTAATAGCTAGTATTTAGACACATTGTATACTAAAAGTTTTGCTTTAGTATAAGTGGGAGATTGTTGGATTTGTATACTGAAAGCAAGAACTTTATGCTTGTATACAATTATTCCTGTTTTCACTATTCTTATCTCCTATCTGATTGTGTTCATGATTGCATATGTATGTTCTTTATCTCTGTATAAGTAGATTATATGGTGTGTTGTAGATCACAGAAGACCATATAATTGGAATAACCTTAAGAGATATAATATGATCACAGCCGAAATAACTCTAGGACAAGTTATTGGTTTAGGCTGCAGTATAGATGGAAGTAGTTTGTCTTGGCTACTTATCTATACTGGTACGTCATTACGTATTGATAGGACCACAGTTTGAGATGTATTCTTCTATCTGACTTAAGTGAAGAATCAAGATCTCGGTGACTTATAAATCTTAATACTAATAAGTATTCAGATATATATGTTAACTCGTATATCACTTTGACTTACTATGGGTGAAAGTTATATACTAACTCGAGTACTCTGTATCTTGGGTGATAGCGGTTAATATATGATATTTGATTATCTGTATTAGTACCCGTATCCGGTATAGGATAATGACATCCCCTTAAGGAGCTCAATAAGGTTTATTACGCTAAACCCTGCAGGTTGATTAAGTTCAGGCGTAATAATAAAGTTTGAGTGGTATTGCTTAAGGAATTATTAAGAGATTAATTAATTTAAGCTGTCAGAGCTCTAATTAATTAATAGATGTCGGATATTTTAAATACGGAGATTTAATAAGTCTAAATACAAGCCCCGACTCATCACCGGCAATAAAGGGGTAAGTCAGTATCGGTTCTCTAGTGGAATGAACTGATATTTATAAATTAATTATGGTCTGGGCTGACCATGGATGAATTAATTTATTTGAGGCCCATCTTTATTCCTTGTATCTGGTCCCTGGGCTGGCCCAATGTCTCCTAGCCCAAGAAGACAGATTTTCGGCCCTCTCACTAAAAGTGGCGCCTCCTCCTCCTTTCTGTATTTTTAAATACAGCTGTCAGCTCTCAGAAAAACACACTGATAAAAATTAGGTTTTTGAGAGCAGAGGGAGGCGCAGAAACGTGTGAGGCTTTTCTGTCTTGGGAATTTCCATAGCTCGTTGTCCATCCAACGTTGGGGATTGAGCGGGATACAGTCGAGAAGATCAGAGCTGGAGTCAGAATCTTTCGACGCGATCATCAACCGTTTGTGCATCCAATTCTCAAGTAAGTTTTTCCTAACACCTGTGTGCAGCTGTTAAATTCATAGGAGCATGTTAGGAATTAATCGTTGTATGATGAATTAATAATTATCCAAGAAACGATCATCGGGCAATCGAGTATTAATTCAATTTAATATTCCTTCCTTAACGGAGGCTAAGAATGAGTTGTTCACTAAAGAATCAGCTCTAGAGATCCTTGAAAATGCCGCCCACCAGATTAAAATCCATTTTCTTGGAATGGGTTTCTTTGAAGCATCAGCAGAAGAGAAGCAAAAAAAATATCGACAAGCACTTTACAATCTAAGATTGGTAGTGTTGGAGCCAAAAGCTCTTGATGAATTTTTGCGCCTATATGCCCTATATGTCCATATGGGGTTAGTTGATGATCAGACAGCCAGGGACCTCTTTTTCACAAAGTTTTCGAGTCCATGGAGGGAGATGCTCATCAACGAGTATGTATCACCAGGAGAATGATAGTGCATCAAGAAGGATGTCATATGTTCACAAGAAGCTGTCCGAAGGTGCCAGAAGGCGGCGGACCAGAGAAATCTCAAGAAATTGAGAAGGCTCAATAAAGAATCTCCATTGATGTGCAACAATCTTGACCTTCCAACAGAAATTGGGGCTGAGTTGCTGTATTAACAGAGGAGAAAGAAGAAACATAGGTATCAACCCTATGAAAGAAAACTAAGAACAAGGTGGAGTTCTTGGAAGCCAAGAACTATGTGGACCCGACAGTAGGCACGCTCCTACAAATTGGGCCAACGGAGCGGACCATCGAGGAGCCGGTTTTCATCTCAAAAATGAATCCCGGCGAGAAAAACTTTCAGGCGTACCCAAGCCAAAACAAATGAGAGTTTCAAAGATTGCAACTATTGGACGTGCGGTGCAAAAGGGCATATTTCCACCAATTACCCGGACAACGAGAAAATAGGGATAAGAAAATTCAAATCCACACCGAATATCGAAGATGCTCTCTACAACCAAGAACTGATACCAGTATATCAGTTTGAAGATATATCCTCCGATGAGAGTATATACGAGCAAGAAGAAGTCTTTAGCTCTGAAGATTCGGATATGACTGATGGATCATTCGGAGATGAGTCAGACTAAGGAGGATGAGGTTATCCACTTTCAAAAGGAGGATCAGGAAGGATTTACTAGCCATTTCCTGATTCCACAAGAAAAGGTGGTGGAAAAACTCGTGACAAAACTCAAGAACAAAACCATGGATATACAAACATTCCAAGGGTTTTCAAGAGAAAAATTGGATCAAGTTATACAAATCTTGAGTCCATTCAAAAGGAAGCATCATGTCTTCTTCGGCACAACGAGTCGAGAGTTGGCACTTCCAATAGAGATAACAAACAACTAAGTAGAGATCCAATTAATTCCAGCCGAAGATGTGCAGAGGGATCTCTCAAAAATGAAGCCAGAAGTCGCTAGAACGATGAAATGGATTCATATTGGAGCACTTCAGTTGGTAATCAAGTCCGCACTTTCACTAGGGACAGATACACCAATTGATGTTGCAATTTGTGACAAGAGGATTACAAATCCAAGAGATGCAGTGCTGGGAGCCTTCTCAGGCAATCTCTATGTCAAGAAGATTGTAACCGAATTATGCCCATAGATCGCTTATAATCTTCAGGATTCATCCTTCAGTCGAGCCCTGACACTCTACCAGGACTATAAGAGGAAGGATCTATTGATAGGAGGAAATAGGCCATACTCGATTACATATCAAGTATCATATGCCCTATCAAATTCCCACCACACAGATTTATTTCTGGGGAAGAATTTTATTGAGGTCCCAGAAATATTCAAAGAAGTGGCCAAGGCAGTAAGCCATGACCGAGTAGAAATTCCCATAATAAGGGAAATTGACATCCAAGTTGGAGATAAGCAGGTGCTGAAACATAATCAAAGTCTCAGATTGGGAGCACCAAGGCTATCATTCCAAGGAGATAGGCTGACCTCGAGGCCTTTAGAAAGAAGTTTATCTCATTCCTACGAGAGAAAGGCGATCCAGGAAATACCAGCTCAAAGCATAAGAGTAAAACTCAAATGCCCCGAAGGATGGAGAGCTCTTTTCACCAAGTTTGATACAACTGAAAGGAAAAATCAGTTTCCTTGCAACACGTTGTACTATTTGGCGAATCCAAAAAGCAATCGCTATTATCGGACTTCTGGAAATTAGGGGCTTTGAGATCCAAGACGAGGGCAAAGTCGGACAAAAAGCTGACATCCTGATCTTAGGACAAAATTTCCTTGACAATTATCAACCATGGTCAAGGAAAGCAAGTGGGATGGAGATCACAATCGGAGAAAAGAGGTTGCTGATCCAATGACGAGTCCATTCTCGATCTACATCTTTGTGGGGATGTTATACGAAAAATTCAAAGCAGAATATTTTGTTGCTTATATTGATTTAGGAGCAGGAATCTGTACAGCAAAACGAGGAGTCTTTTCAACAGAAGTTGAAGAAGAACTGCCTCGAATTGCGGGAAGGGATTTCTCAAAGAAGATTTTGCTCTTATCAAAGGGAGTAAAACAGACAGCAATATTGATAGGCGGAGCAGGACAAACACCTTGGTACAATGTTCAAACTCCACTCATCTATTTCCATGATACAGGAGCAGATATTTTGTTCGGAAACAATTTTCTGCAAACTTTCAAAAGGTATACACAGGACAATGAAGCCAAACGGCTTGTGTTCACAACCAATTGTGACCATAAAATCATTGTACAAAGGTTCGAAGGAGCCTTTAATCGATCGATGCTAGTCAAATTCCGCAGCAAGCGTGGTGATGATGGCAGACTCCGGTGACCACAAATGAAGGATCAAAGGAGATTCAGAGATGTTTTGCTCAAATGCAGAGCAGAGGGATTTTCAGATCTCTCCGAAGAAGAAATACAAATCCTCAAAGTTTCCTTAATATCACACAGAGATATTAAAGAAGAAGAACAGGTGTCCATAGCCAACGTTAAAATGAAAATCCAAAAGTGTTATCACGAGGATCCTTTGGCATGGTGGGACAAGAACTAGCTCAAAGCTACACTGAAAGTTAAAACTGGAAAGGAGCGTGAGTTCGTAAGGTTCAGACCCATCCTGATGAAAAATCAAGATCAGCAGGATATGAGGAGTATAATCAAGGAACACCTTGATTTGAAGTTGATCGAACCAGGGGACTCGCCTTATAGCAGCCCTGGATTTATGGTGAGAAATCATGAAGAGATCAAACAAGGAAAGCCAAGATTGGTCATTAATTACAAAGGAATTAATGACATTCTTGAGTTCAATAGATATTTTATCCCGAGTAGAGACACCTTATCAACTGCATCAGAAGTGCAAAGGTATTCTCAAAGTTTGACTGCAAATCTGGATTTTACCAGATTCGAATGGAGGAGGGGAGTAAGAAGTTTACAGCATTCTCAACTCCACAAGGACACTATGTCTGGAATGTCATGCCAATGGGGCTAGCCAACGCGCCTTAGATATTCCAAAGAAAGATGGATAATCTTTTTAAGGATTATTCTTCATTCACGTTTGTTTATATTGATGATATTCTTATTGCATCAAAAGACATTCATGAACATGTCAGGCATATGGAAATCTTTGCGGAGGTTTGTCAACAAGAAGGATTGGTGCTGTCTAAAAAGAAGGCAGTCGTGGCAACCCAGAAGATGGATTTTCTGGGAATCGAGATCGATGAGTTTGGGATAATTCTACAAGATCATATTGTGGAAAAGGTCCAGAAATTTCCAGAGGATCTCAAGGAAAAGAAGCAGCTACAAAGCTTTCTTAGAGTTGTTAACTTTGCAGGGATGTTCATCAAAAACCTTGCAGAGCATAGGAAAATCTTTAGTCCACTACTGAAGAAAGATGTTCCATTCATATGGAAGGAGGAGCATCGCGAGGGTATGAAAAAGCTAAAAGAGATTTGCAAAATTCTCTCAAAGCTTTGAATACCACAAGACGAGAACGAACTAGTCCTCTACACCGACGCAAGTGATTTTTGATGGGCAGCCGTGCTCACTAAAATCACCCCTTATGGAGAGGAACCATGCAGATACTGTAGTGGTCTCTTTTCTGACAGTGAGGCTGTGCGATGGCATATCAACGAGAAAGAGTTCTATGCAGTCAGAAAGACGTTCAAGAAATGGCTGCTATTTTTACTTGCAAAGAAATTCATTTTGAAAGTCAATAACACTAACGTTAAAGCTTTCTTAACTAAGAAAATTGAATCTAAACCTGAAAAGGCTAGATTACTAAGATGGCAGGCTGAATGTCAATATTATGATTTTGATATTGTCATTTTGAAATCTGATGATAATGTTCTTGCAGATTTCCTAACAAGGGATGGAGCCAACTGAGGTTGATGCCATTATTATAAACCAGAGGCAACTCCAGGATAACATGGAGATGCTACAACAGGAATGGCAAGAGTGTGTACTCCATGCCAAACAAGCTGGAAGGATACAGTCGGCTGATGAAGCCAAAGTGTCTGACCGCATACGAGAATGCCTTAAGAAGACGATAAGTCTTCATGATGCAATCCACAAGCCGCTCTTGCGCGGGATCAGGGCTCCCCTGATCGAAGCAGGCATTACCGTACCGGCCGGATTACCAGTAGCAGGGGATTCAAGTACCCCTAGCACAAGTTCTGAGGCTAAGGTGTCAAAACCAGATCCTCAAGAAAAAGATGTTGCTAAGGCTTTACCGCCCGAACCAACATGTCAACCCTCCACCTCTGGGGTTAAAGAGGGAGAGATTAACCTTAGCCCAATGACGGGCAAATCTAAGGGTGATACTAATCTTTTGGAAGTATCTCCAAGTTGGCAGGTTTACCAGTCTAGATGGGAGAAACTTAACACAAGAAGGGGTATTAATCCGGGAAACAACCGGGTTGATGTCGGGGAAAAATATCATCGAGTATGGATGACCACTGGAGCCAATCCACAAGATGTCAAGGAATGGTATGAATTTGGAGCACTCGCCTCGGTTTATACTATTTCCCCGACGTTCAATGAAATCAAGGGTCTACCAAGGTGGATCCAAGAAACAGTCTACGACGCCTGGGCAAACAACGAGTCCCTCAAACGAGGGGATGTCTTGGAACTGTATTTCTTCAGTGCAACACCAGAACTGGCAAGAAAGGGCAACCATGAGGCTTTCCATTTCATAAAGCTTCGACGGCCCGACAATCAAACCTTGAACCGAATCAAGGCTCCTGACCATCAGTCCTCTAATGTCGCCACATTTACGGAAGAACAGATTTCCACAAGGCGAGCATGGGGATTATAGGTCTGTTTCACAGAGATGGACAAAGTTAAGTCCAGATTCAAGTTTTCTCAGAATTCGAATCTGGGATCATTCCTGTTAAACACCATGACAGGAACTACTACCAAGTATGCCGAAAAAGCCTTTGAAGAAAAAAGGCTCACACTTTGGCAAAACAAGATCGCGGGGAGCAAAGAGGTTCGTCGCAAATTTTGTAGTATTGCTCACTTGGGCCATTGGAATTAGCACGTCTGCATGAAATGTCCCACGCAGAAAGAACCAGAATTTTCCAAGGGTTTCTTTCTGAAACCCGATAAAAAAAAGTTCCGGTCCGACGAGTATGAGGATCACCAGACTCCTCAAGGACGAGTACCTAGGGCACCAAAAAAGTAAGATGCCTGACAAAGAAAAGTGAGTCATGTGACTCGAGACAGGAGGACCACCCACTAAAAGAAAAACGACAAAAGTGGGTGGATGAAAACTAATTACCCACTGGCAGAAATATTGTAAAATTATGAATTATACCTAGTGTTGCTTGAGAATTGAGAGATGAAGGTAAAGTTGAGAGCACAAAGGTTGATTGCTGCTGTATTTCTAAGAGAGATAACGTAAGATTACAAGGTGCACGTTGGTGGCTATTTATAGATTACACGTAAAGGGTAAAAGAGTAAATTCACTGCTGGAGCATGCGCCTTGCGTGGTCAGGGGTATATTAGTAAAATTGCCCTCAAGCGGGAGATTTTCCCGCTTTTCTGGTGGTTCCTCTGGCGAAGACCATTGCTCTGGCGAGAATGGCTTCTCTGGTATAGGCCGTTCCTCTGATAAGGCCCATCCCTCTGACTTTTCTACGGGAGCCCATTTCTCTGGTGAAGCTCGTTTCTCTGGCTTACATCATTCCTCTGCTCTGCACATATTACTCCTCATCAACTACTCCCCCCTCTGGTCTGACTAGTTTGCTCTGGAACAGAGTATCCTAGTCAGAGTGTCCGCCCGCGTGGCTGACGTCATCTGCATTAACTGCCCGTCCCTTCACAGTGTACTTTCTCGTATTTCGAGGTTACTTTTTACCCTTCGCGTCCTTTCGTCTCTCTGTAGAATTCTCGGCCGTTGATTATTTCCCTGATGCCACGTGTCGTTCATCCCGTGTGTTGGTAGTTGTCCGCGTATGTTATACTTAGGCGATTCAAATCATCACTATTCATCTTCTTCCATTTTACTTCTTCGCGATTCTCTCTCAACTTCCGGTGATCCTCTCCCTGTTCCAGCGTATTTCCTGCAACCCTTCCGTTCGAGTCTTTCCCATCGCTCTTTTTTGCTTTAGGTAACTCGCGTATCCCTCTCCTGGTGCCTGTGTTTGGCGTAGATTAGTTATTTGTTGTGTTGGTGCTCTGACTGAGCGTGAACCCTAAATTTTTTTTAATTTTTACGATCATGGCCTCTTCCTCTATTGCCCAGCCTAACTTCTCCCCCTCCCCTTCTCCCTCTCCCGTAGCCTCTCCGACCAACTCTCCCCCTCCTTCCAACCCTGGTTCACCCCATGATTCCCCGGCCTCGACTGAGCCTCAACCCTCCGCTCCCAGATCCCCCAAGACTATTCCTCTGTCCCGCCTGGGTGTGGCGGCGATGCATAAAATGTATGATAGATGTAAGCGCCCGGAAGGCTTGACCTTCGAACCTTATTCCAAGGCCTCGGTGCCTTTCCTTAAACTCCACGCGAACAAAATTCCCCTCTTCCAAGCCTTCTGGGCGCTGGCTTGAGACTTCTCCCTCCTCCCCTATTAGTGGAAATCTGCAACCATTTCCATATCCCCTTCTTCCAAGTACTTCCCTCCGCTATTCAGAGGTTGTTTGCTTTTCACATCCTCTGTACAGCTCATGGTGTCCAAGACACTGCTAAACTGTTTATTCAAACCCAAACCATCAGGTGGCAGGGTCGCCCCTTATATAGCTTTGCCGCCCGCAAGACCTACCCTACCTCCTTCCTCAACTCCCTCAACTCCCATGATAAGGGATTCATATCCCGCTATTGCTACGTGAAAACTAACCGGGGCTCCTGGCATCAGTATGATGCCCAAGAGTTGCTGTGGCATGAATCCCGAACCGCGTACAAGCCCCCTACTTCCGAAAAACCCTCCGATTCTGATCTGAGCATACTCAACTTCCTTAACTCCCTCAATGATGATGCTTCATTCCCCTGTAAGAAGCTAACCGAGGATAACTCGGCCTTAGCTGCCACCAGACTGTTTCCCCTGTACCCTCCTGGATCTATAGGTAAAATAGGCATTAGTAGTTATGTAAAAATTATTTGTTACCTTGCTCTTGTTGATAAAACTCTATTTTGTTTGCAGGGATGTCGTGGAGGAACAAGTGCAGGTCTGAACTCTCCGCTGACCGTCCCTCTGGTGAGGAGAGACAGGGCTCTGGGCAGCCCGTGGACCCTGGGGTAGACGTCTCCGGGCTGATACCTACTGCCCCCGAGGGGACCACTCCCGCACAACACTTCCCCTCTGGCAAAGGGAAGGATATGGACGTGCCGCTCGCCTTCAGCCCGGAAAGCCAGAGGGCAGGGGGCTCTGGCTCTGGCCAGAGCAGAGGGAAGTCCGCCATTCAAGTGGTGGACGTTGAAGACGATGTGCCCCTCTCTCATGTACTCCACACCATCCTTACTCCCGATTCCCGCTTAGTCCAAAGAAAGAGGAAGCCTGCCACTCTGGCCTTTGCAGAGAAACGGCGCAAGGAAAGCCTCCAAAAGGGCAGCAAGTTTGTGGACCCCGAGGCTGGGTCGGAAGGTGAAGCGGAGGCGACCTCCATGGATGCTGAAGGGGGCAAGGCATTGGCCTTGCCTACGGGGGAGTCCGAGGCCTCAGGCTCCAGGCCGATCTTGTCCCTGAAGGGGCGTAATTTTGTCCGCACCTTGCTCTCCCACATCCATCCCAAGGATAGGGAAGCCACGCAGAAGATCAAGAAGTCTGCGTTGGCTAATTCGCTCAGCCGCTTGGTGCTTCAGGTACCCTGCATCATTAATCATGTTTAAATGATTTTATTACTAACCTCTTAATTTCTCTGCCCTGACATTTTGATTTCTCTGCCCTGACATTTTCCCCTCCTTTCTTTGCAGCTGGAGTCCCAGGTCGGAGAGGTGATCCAGTGCATCGATGACTATGGTGCACTGGAGAATGATCTGGAGGCAGAAAAGCAGCGGACGGCACAACGCGACGACGAGGTCACCGGTACCGTGGAGCGGCTTAGCAAAGCCGAGGCAGAAATGGCGGAGCTGCAAGCCAAATTGGCTCAGGCGGAGGTGGAGAAGGCCTCTCTAGCCTCTGAGCTGCAGAGGGTCAAGAAAGAAGGTCACGACAGCCTCCTCCACCTCAAGGCGAAATATGATGAAGAATACAAGGAAGCCAAGCGCGGCTGGAGGAGGGCCTGTACTGGTGCCCAGAACCGTGGTTATGTTCTGGGGGCCCGGGACCAGCGTCTGGAGTTCTTTTTGTCTCCCCAGGGCCAACATTTCCTGGGTATGATGCTGGAGGGTACCCTGGCCGCTTTCCAGCGGACTCCGGATTATTTGGAAGGCTTCGGGTCCATTTTCGCCTACGTGATAAAGCAGACCACAACAAAGGCGTTGGAGATGGCGGGTGTGCCCCCGGAGCAAATTGCAGCTTTAGACATGCCGGCCTTGATGGAGAACATCAAGGATGAAGACCTGAACCAGCTGCTGGGGATCACTGCTGATTCCCCCCAGAAGCCGGAGTGGTGGTACCCGGTTTTAGAGAAGGCCCTTCCCTACTTTACTTTTGGGGTCGGCTCTGAATCGGTGCCTGCTGCTCCGGTATATAAGCCTCGCTTCTGCGCTTCCTTGGTGAGCTTTGTGAACCAGCTGCGGGGTCCGGCTGGTGACAATTCCCTGGGATTCTCTCAGTACATCATGGAGCCTCCCCTGCCTTCCGGTTTCCAGGCCTCAGCCTTCGAGGATCCTGCTTCTTCCTCCTCCGCGGTGGATCAGCTTTTTGCCCTGTACAGAGATGAAACAACATATGTGCAAGAGGCTTTGAAGCTGCTGGATGTGGAAGCGCGTCTTCCTGTGGTGAAGGACTCCGGCACGTTGCCCGTGCTTGAGGCAGGAGGGTCCTCTGGCGAGGCCCCAATAGCTGTTGCTGGAGCTGAAGTTGAAGCTGTTGCCCCGGTCGCTGCAAATCCTCCCGTCCCTGCCGCTTCCCAGCCCACTGTCCCTGCTCCTGAGTCTGCTGCACCTGCTCCTCCCTCCTGACTGCCCTGCTGCTCCCTCCTGACTGCCCTGCTGCTCCCTCCTCTAGCTTATCAGAATTTTTGTAACCTTGAACTTGTAAATACTATTTTATTTTGATCTTTGTATACAAATCTGCCATTTTGGCATTATAAATGGAATTTTCTCATAACTTGTCCCTTCATTTAATTTCTGTGCTGGCTTTGCCTTCATTCATGCTTTGTGTTACTTTGTTGCTTGTTGATGTTGAGCTTGCATTCCCGGACTTCGAGTTGTGATGTATGTTTTTGTGAAGTAGGGTAAGATTTTTATTTTTTGTTGAAGTGTTTGTGATTCCTCTGGTCGAGTTTTCCTCTGGGTGGCTTCCCTGACTGTGCTTTCTGTTTGATGCTTCTGAATGATCCTTTTGAATAATCCTTCTGAGTGGTTCTTCTGATTTCCTCTGCCGGAAACGTCTTTGGTTCGGCCCTCTGTGACTGCTCTGAGCGTTTCTCTGGTCTTTCCTTCTAGGATTTCTTCTGACTCCTTCTTTGAGGATTTCTCTGACTCCTCCTTCGGGGGTTTCTCTGACTCCTGCTTTGAGGATTCCTCTGATCCCTCCTTTGGGGGTTTCTCTGACTCCTGCTTTGAGGATTTCTCTGCCTCCTTCTTCGAGGCCATCCCGTCGTTGTTCCCTTCGCTGCTTTCCCTCGCTGCTTCCCTTCGTTGTTTCCCTTTGCTGCTTCCCTTCGTTGTTTCCCTTTGCTGCTTCTCTTTGCTGCTTCCCCTCGTCGTTTCCCTTTGCTGCTTCCCTTTGCTAGCTGGAACACTCTGCGCGGAGCATGGAAGACCCAGGGGGTGCAACCAACTTTCGCAGCTTACGATTGAACAGTAACTCTCTGCGCGGAGCATGGAAGACCCGGGTGGTGCAACCAACTTTCGCTGCTTACGATTGAACAGTAACCCTCTGCGCGGAGCATGGAAGACCCGGGGGGTGCGACCAACTTTCGCGGCTTACGATTGAACAGTAACCCTCTGCGCGGAGTATGGAAGACCCAGGGGGTGCAACCAACTTTTGCGGCTTACGATTGAACAGTAACTCTCTACGCAGAGCATGGAAGACCCGGGGGGTGCAACCAACTTTCGCGGCTTACGATTGAACAGTAACTCTCTGCGCAGAGCATGGAAGACTCGGGGGATGCAACCAACTTTCGCAGCTTACGATTCAACAATAACACCCTGCACGGAGCATGGAAGACCCTGGAGGTGCAACCAACTTTCGTGGCTTACGGTTCAACAGTAACACCCTGCACGGAGCATGGAAGACCCTGGGGGTGCAACCAACTTTCGTGGCTTACGGTTCAACAGTAACACCCTGCACGGAGCATGGAAGACCCTGGGGGTGCAACCAACTTTCGTGGCTTACGGTTAAAATGATTCCTCTGCTCTGCCCTTGATGTTTGCTTTTCCCTTGATTTACTGAGAGGCGATTTTGCCTTTGTTCTCTGACTCATCCAAAAACACCTAACGGATGGACTCGAATTTATACGAGGTCGTCCTAGGGCGGTAAGGTGACTCAAGTCGTCTCACACGGAAGGCTTAGCAGGGCTTTAATTATGTTGCTCACACGAAACTGAAAGGAAACCTAAACACTCTAATCGGGTAATTGGGTCTGGCACTATCTCGCACTCTAATCACCAAAACTTAAACGGAAGGAAGCAATAAACATTAACTAAAGCAGTAGACATGTAATAACTAAGAACATAGAGATTGAACATTAAGACTATCAACTAGAGTTTTAATCTAGTACTCTAAACCAAACGATCATAAACTCATGAACATCAACGATTAATTACTACCTAGGCAAGAAACTAAATCAAGCATCAAATTCAGTTTTCAAGAAAGCTTAAATCACCATAAGGGAGAGATTCCAAAGCATACTCAAACAAGAGAAATACGTAGGCAAACAATGACGAACTAACGAATCACGTAAATTATCAAGATTCAACGAAAGTAACTTCAAATCATCACATTCATCAAAAGCATAAACCAAAGGATTCAAATAAATCAAAGGATTCAAATTAACTAAGAGAAACAATTGAGTTCTTACAAAACGTAGTGATCCAAGTAAACTAATCCAACGGAATGAAAAGTGAAATCAACAGTAATTCAATGAATCCGAGAGCGAATGTTGATGTTTTGAATCTCTAAAAACCAAAGGAAAATAGTGGAAATCGCCCTAGAGGCTGCTGGGATCGAGAGTGTGGTGAAAAACCCTAAAATTCGTCTTTTAAACGGAAAAAAACGCGCCCAGGGACGGCGGCCGCCGTCCCACGGCGGCGCCGTGTATGCCCTTCGCAGACTGCAATGCGCAGCGTTTTTGTTTTGGTCCGTTCTCCCTCGTTTCAAGTCGGATTTTAGATCCGTTTTCGCCTACGAACTCGTATCGAGATGAACTTCGATTCTTCTTCAGACCAATCAACTAAATTCTGACTTTACGTTTGTTCACATATCAATCAATGTGAGCACAAAATCCTGAGACAACAAAATTAGCACAAAAGCTCAAATCATTCAACTCTTAAGTGAAAGAGACCAAAATAAAAGTCAATATAACACGCAAACAC
Organism: Salvia miltiorrhiza; assembly: GCF_028751815.1. NCBI lineage: Eukaryota > Viridiplantae > Streptophyta > Magnoliopsida > Lamiales > Lamiaceae > Salvia > Salvia miltiorrhiza. Next base: position 1,558,972 of record NW_026651458.1, on the reverse strand, counting down.
CCAGAGATTCATCACAAAATAGGGCTAAACAACCCCCCCACACTTGATCCTTTGCTTGTCCTCAAGCAAAGTCACGACACCAAATGATAGTTCACAAGAAAACTTCCTCACCATTCACATCTCCAACCAATCTAAGCCTCTTAGCCATTACATTCCTCACGAGATGTTCATTGTTAAGATTTTAAGAAGCAACAACCATGTGATACAATTCAATCCGATCAAACCCGATTCTCCGCTAGAAGTGAGTTTCCTAATGTGATTGCCTTTATAATCAAATCCCATTTCCCTTGAAGATGATAAACAATCAAACCAAAACTCAATTTTATACATCTTTCTTTTCAAGGTGATGTTATTTTATTCTCAATAGATAGGCCAACTTTCGTGAGATCAACACTTTTGGAGGTAATCCAAAATGTTCTCACGTGGTTTCCCATGCTCATAACACTACCGTCAGAGGAGCAGAGACCCAGAGCTATAGAAAACTTAACAACAAACCAACATTCAAACTCAAGGGATAAGATCGTAGGCTATCACAATGAAAACACTCCCTCTAGCATCTACCGGACAAATCACGTCAAGAATAGCTCATAAGGGTGTTGCATCCAAAACATTAAACAACTTACATCAAGTGAGGAACATGCATAGCCTGAGAGACAAAGATAGCAACCAAGCCAACACAATTCATGAAATTTACTTGTGAACAAATCATCAAAGTGTGCATTATTACTTGAAGCCAAGCAACAATCAAGATAAAGGAGACCATTTGCCCCACACAAGAAAGCCCAAAAACACAACAAAAAGGCACCCATAGGATCAACAAACACCCCCCACACTTAAAATCTAGCACTATCCTCAGTGCTCGCAAAAAGAGGGGTGAAAGAGAAAAACTTCCCTGAATATCGATCCAAGTGCGAGTCCGTAGTTTCCCACGATATCTGCCTATCTCTCATCCGTAGAACAAACAATCTCCAATGCATCAACCTGCACCAAACAACAGAAGCAACAAAACACAAACACAAACAAAACGAAAGAAAAATGAAAACAAGAAAAAGCAAGAAAGCATAGGTTGCCTCCCATGCAGCGCTAGTTTTTAAGTCGCCAGCCCGACTAAGAGAACCCCTTAACCAAAATCCGATTGAAGCTCTAGCTGCCTTAACGCCCTTGTAAACACATCTTCTTGAATTGCAGCTGCGGGTCTTCCAAATGAGCGCTCCATGTTCAAATCATGAGATGGTCTTCTATCCACACATCCAAGGGGATCGAGTGACACAACCTCATCAAGCTTTTCTTCCAGTAGCAAGGCACCTAGAAAGCCTTGCTCTTTATCATCTTCCTCTTGCAGCTTATCCAGGAATTCTTGCTCAATCTCACTTTCCTCTTGCAAGTTAGCAAGAAATTCTTCCACGAATCTCGTCCTCCTCCTGTAGCTTATTAAGGAATTCCTGCACAATACAATCCTCATCCAAAGTATCAAATATTTCAACATAAGAGCAGTGTTGAATTAAGGAAGTTGGAGTAGTAGGTTTTTTATCAAAAACTGAGAATGTTACAGCTCTACATGCCCCTGCCATACTCACAGTTCCCGTACTCACATCGATGCGAGTATGGGTGGTGGCCATAAAAGGTCGGCCAAGCAAAACAAGATGCCCATTCTCGCCTCTAATCCCTTTTCCCACATCAAGGACAACAAAATCGGCCAAAACACTAATCCCCCTCACAACAACCTCAACATCCTCAACAAGGCCCCGTGGGCTACTAATAGAGCCGTCAGCTAGCTCTATCTTCATATTCGTGCATTTAAGCTCTTTATTACCCAATTTCTCAAAAATATCAAGCGGCATCAAATTGACTGCCGCGCCCAAATCAAGCATTCCCAAAACCTTTTCAACCCCACCTAAGCTAATATCAAAAATAAAGCTACCTGGATCTCCTTGCTTGGGTGGTGGTTGGTCTGGTGCAACAGTAACAGGTGGCAGTGGCTCACTAGGGCATTGGATAGCCTTGATTGCTTCCACGGTTTTGCTTCTCCATTTCCCCATGGTTATTGGGGCATTTTCCTTGACTACCGCCACGGCATGAGCTTGATGCGGATGTTCGTCTTGATTTGGAAACTTCCCAGGTTGTTGTTGTTGCTGCAATTGATTCAAGGCCCCCGTTAGTTGCTCAACTGTAGTCTCGAGGCGCTTGATGGTAGTACTCTGAGCCTCCATCGCCTGTTTGCTAGCTTGCATGAAAGCTTGCATCTGATCCTCAAATAAGGGGCCTGGAGGTGGGTGCTGCTGAGGTGGGTAGAACTGCTGCTGGTTCTGATAACCCATAGGCTGTTGGAATTGACAATATTGAGAACTCTGCCCGTGTCCTTGCATGTGACCCTGGAGTTGCCTACTCGAATACCCTTGTGCAGCAAAGACTTCTACTCCTCTTTCATAAGTACGCTCGCCCATCCTATGGCACTCGTTGGCTCCATGGCCATAATCACCACAAATGCCACAACTCTCAACAATGGGCTCACAGGCTGGAGGTGGTTCCACCTTACTCAGTTTCAGCTGCTGCATCTCCCTCATGATCTCAGCAACCTGCTTCTGCAGCTCATAGTTAGGTGCCACTGCACTAGCTTCAATTTTCCTTCCTCGGATCGGCTTCTGTTGCGAGCTCTCGGCTAGGGTCTTGAAAATCTCCCTTAGCTCATCGGGAGTCTTCCTCGCAATGTTACCTCCTGCCGTGCTATCCACCATAAATTGAGAAGTCTGCAGCAACCCGTCATAAAAGAGTTGCATCAACATCACTGGGGTTAACTGATGCTGCGGGCACTGGCGGAGGAGCTCCTGGAATCTCTCCCAAGCCTCATGAATTGGCTCGTCGACTCCTTGAACTAAGTTCATGATTTGAGTTCTAATCTCTCGTGTCTTGTGATTTGGGTAGAACTTCAACATAAACTTCTCACAGGCCTCTCCCCAAGTAGTGATAGAACTAGGCGGTAAGGAGAGAAGCCAAGTCCTTGCCCGATCCTTAAGTGCATACTGGAAACATTTAAGCTTCAGCTGATCATTTGTGATCTCCAACAGTGGAAAAGTTTGCACTTGGGTGTAGAAGTCCCGGATAAACTGTAGGGCATCTTCATTTGGCAGCCCATAGAAGAGGGGGAGCAAACTTGAATCATTGGGCTTCAGGTTGTAATTCCTGACTGCAGTGGGGAGCACAATAGCTGAGTTCGTGGCCTCTATGACAGGCCGGGTAAAATCCCCCATGTACTACAAATTTCTTCCTGCCATCTTCTCAACTCCAACGCTAGATAAAAGAGACTCGGTACCCTCTCCTAGGCTTCAAGCACCTCGCGTGCACGGTGAGTGTTGTCAAGTAGAATGCCAAATTCCTGTTAAGACTTTAACTCCCTAGCAACACAACACTCAACAAAACAGATCAAACGCACCGGTGGGAGAAAGAAAATAACCGAGCAAAAATAAAAATAAAATAAACACGGAAAACAAAGTAGCACAACCAAACGCCTAAAGCCCTCTCCGGCAACGGCGCCAAAATTTGACTCATCCAAAAACACCTAACGGATGGACTCGAATTTATACGAGGTCGTCCTAGGGCGGTAAGGTGACTCAAGTCGTCTCACACGGAAGGCTTAGCAGGGCTTTAATTATGTTGCTCACACGAAACTGAAAGGAAACCTAAACACTCTAATCGGGTAATTGGGTCTGGCACTATCTCGCACTCTAATCACCAAAACTTAAACGGAAGGAAGCAATAAACATTAACTAAAGCAGTAGACATGTAATAACTAAGAACATAGAGATTGAACATTAAGACTATCAACTAGAGTTTTAATCTAGTACTCTAAACCAAACGATCATAAACTCATGAACATCAACGATTAATTACTACCTAGGCAAGAAACTAAATCAAGCATCAAATTCAGTTTTCAAGAAAGCTTAAATCACCATAAGGGAGAGATTCCAAAGCATACTCAAACAAGAGAAATACGTAGGCAAACAATGACGAACTAACGAATCACGTAAATTATCAAGATTCAACGAAAGTAACTTCAAATCATCACATTCATCAAAAGCATAAACCAAAGGATTCAAATAAATCAAAGGATTCAAATTAACTAAGAGAAACAATTGAGTTCTTACAAAACGTAGTGATCCAAGTAAACTAATCCAACGGAATGAAAAGTGAAATCAACAGTAATTCAATGAATCCGAGAGCGAATGTTGATGTTTTGAATCTCTAAAAACCAAAGGAAAATAGTGGAAATCGCCCTAGAGGCTGCTGGGATCGAGAGTGTGGTGAAAAACCCTAAAATTCGTCTTTTAAACGGAAAAAACGCGCCCAGGGACGGCGGCCGCCGTCCCACGGCGGCGCCGTGTATGCCCTTCGCAGACTGCAATGCGCAGCGTTTTTGTTTTGGTCCGTTCTCCCTCGTTTCAAGTCGGATTTTAGATCCGTTTTCGCCTACGAACTCGTATCGAGATGAACTTCGATTCTTCTTCAGACCAATCAACTAAATTCTGACTTTACGTTTGTTCACATATCAATCAATGTGAGCACAAAATCCTGAGACAACAAAATTAGCACAAAAGCTCAAATCATTCAACTCTTAAGTGAAAGAGACCAAAATAAAAGTCAATATAACACGCAAACACCCAGAGATTCATCACAAAATAGGGCTAAACAACCCCCCCACACTTGATCCTTTGCTTGTCCTCAAGCAAAGTCACGACACCAAATGATAGTTCACAAGAAAACTTCCTCACCATTCACATCTCCAACCAATCTAAGCCTCTTAGCCATTACATTCCTCACGAGATGTTCATTGTTAAGATTTTAAGAAGCAACAACCATGTGATACAATTCAATCCGATCAAACCCGATTCTCCGCTAGAAGTGAGTTTCCTAATGTGATTGCCTTTATAATCAAATCCCATTTCCCTTGAAGATGATAAACAATCAAACCAAAACTCAAGTTTATACATCTTTCTTTTCAAGGTGATGTTCTTTTATTCTCAATAGATAGGCCAACTTTCGTGAGATCAACACTTTTGGAGGTAATCCAAAATGTTCTCACGTGGTTTCCCATGCTCATAACACTACCGTCAGAGGAGCAGAGACCCAGAGCTATAGAAAACTTAACAACAAACCAACATTCAAACTCAAGGGATAAGATCGTAGGCTATCACAATGAAAACACTCCCTCTAGCATCTACCGGACAAATCACGTCAAGAATAGCTCATAAGGGTGTTGCATCCAAAACATTAAACAACTTACATCAAGTGAGGAACATGCATAGCCTGAGAGACAAAGATAGCAACCAAGCCAACACAATTCATGAAATTTACTTGTGAACAAATCATCAAAGTGTGCATTATTACTTGAAGCCAAGCAACAATCAAGATAAAGGAGACCATTTGCCCCACACAAGAAAGCCCAAAAACACAACAAAAAGGCACCCATAGGATCAACAAACATTCTCCCTTGACTTGCTAACAGCAATTTTGAGTTTGTTTCTCCCTTGCCTTGCTAAGCAGCAATTTTGAATTTGTAAATTGTGGACTATGGGTATACACCCTACTCCCCCCTCTGGTGACATGTGCAATGCTCTGCATGAACATGTTAAGTAGCATATGTAATTTAAAAAGCGATAATTAAAATAAATGAGTCAATACCAGGGAATTCCCTAGAACCACGTATCCGATTTTATTGATATCATGGCCCCGAACCTCGTTAAAACCCCTGTGGGGAAAAAGAGTATTCGGTCTACAAGTTGTCGTGTCATCTAAGCAACATTAGCCATAGAACTTTTTCAAAGTATTGATGTTCCACGGTCTGGGGAGAGCTCTGTCGTCTGGATCCGACAGAGTGTACGCTCCGCCACCCAGGACCTCGGTGATGATGTAGGGGCCCTCCCAATTGGGTTCAAATTTGTCCACTAGCTTCAGTGCGTCGGCTCTTTTGAGGACTAGGTCGCCCTTGGCTAGCTTCCTTGCTCTGACCCTCTTGTCGTATCCCACCGTGATGATGCTTTTGTATTTCGCTGCTCTGACTTGAGCTTCTTCCCTTTGTGCCTCAACAAGATCGAGCTCTGTTCTTCGAAGTTCGGAGTTGTGCTCTGTGTCGTAGGTAGTTATGCGATATGACTCCAATCTGGCCTCCGCTGGTATCACTGCATTGGATCCGTATACCAGGGTGAAAGGCGTCTCTCCGGTTGCCGTCTTTGGGCTAGTTCGGTAGGCCCAAAGGATGGTGTCCAACCTTCGACCCATTTCCCTCTGCTCTGATTCAACCGCTTTTTGATTCCATCGTAGATTGATCTATTTGCCAGCTCCCCTTGCCCATTTGCTTGGGGATGAGCCACAGATACGAACCGCTGAGTGATGTCCATTCGGTCACAGAAGTCAGCGATTCTCTGCCCTATAAATTGGGTTCCATTATCTAACACAATGATCCTTGGGACGCCAAATCTGCAACATATGTTCCGCCAAATGAATCGTTCCACTGTCACCTCGTCGATCTTTCCCACGGCCTCGGCCTCAACCCATTTGGAGAAATAATCCACTACCACTATGAGAAAACACTTGCCCCCTGGTGCCGTGGGCAACTTCCCAACGATATCTATGCCCCACTTGTCAAATGGGCATGCAGCATACATGACTACCATGGTTTCCCCCGGGACGTTGATTCTCCCAGCATGTCTCTGGCAAGCCTCGCATTTACGGACGAACTCCCTGGCATCCTTGTTGATGTTAGGCCAATAGAACCCTGCCCGAATGATTTTTCGTACAAGATCACGAAATCCCGTGTGACCACCATAGCAACCTGCATGAATTTCTTTCAAAGCAAAATTAGCCTCTTCGGGAGATAAGCATTTTAACAAGGGTTGGGTAAAAGATCGCTTGTAGAGTTGATCATTGATTAAACAATAATTCTCGTATCGAGCCCTCTGGTTAGATTCCTTGCTCAACCGTTCCCCTGTCTTGAGAAAATGTATAATTGGGGCCCTCCAGTCATCCCTGATTTCCACTGAAAAAACCTGTGAATTCCCCATTTCTCTGGTATCACAGAGTAATATGATCTCATCATTCCACGTTTGCTCCACTGCGCTGGCCATGCGTTCCAGTAAGTCTGCCTTGGTGTTTTCTTCCTGGAAAATCTGTTCGATTTTGAATTCCATGAATTTCTGCTTCATTTCATTAATTTTGCAATGATACGTTTTCATCCACTGGTCCTTGACATGATAAGCTCCCGACAGTTGTTGAGCCACTAGTTGGGAATCGGTCCTAATGATGACACATTCAGCCCGCAATTCTGACAAGATGTGCGCCCCTCTGACCACGGCCTCGTACTCAGCCTCGTTGTTAGACATCCGACAGGTGAATTTGATAGCAAATTGATATATCCCATAGCTTGGTGAAATGATGTACACCCCAATTCCACACCCTTCATTTGTTACTGACCCATCCACAAAAGCAATCCAAAATTCTTGAATAGGTCGGCGAGTGGTTTCTTGGATGAAATCCGCAAGAGCTTGTGCTTTGATTGCCGTTCTCGGCTCATACTCCACGTCGTACTCCCCCAGCTCCACGGCCCACTTGACCATTCTCCCCGACAAATCCGGTCGCCCCAATACCTGCCTGAAGGGTAAAGCAGTTCGCACCACTACCTGATGCGACAAGAAATAGGGCCTCAACTTTCTTGCCGTGACCATGACCGCCAGAGCAGCCTTTTCGATTTCTGTGTAGTTCAACTTGGGACCCTGGATGATTCTGCTGACAAAATAAATTGGCCTCTGGTGACTTCCCTCTTATCTGATAAGCACAGAGCTGACTGACTCGTCGCCCACTGCTATGTATAAGTATAGTATTTCCCCCGGGACTGGCTTGATCAGAGTTGGGAGCTCTGCTAGATAGGCCTTGAGATCTTCAAATGCCGTCCGACATTCCGCTGTCCATTGAAACTTGGTTCCCTTCCTCAAGATTTTGAAGAATGGCATGCTGCGCTCTGTTGACCGCGAGATGAACCTGCTCAGAGCAGTGATACGCCCATTCAGAGTCTGTACTTCCTTGATCCCTCTGGGTGGTGTCATTTTCATGATAGCTTTAACTTTTTCCGTATTGACTTCAATCCCTGCGGGAGTAACTTTGTATCCCAAGAATTTCCCTGTGGTGACCCCAAAGGTGCACTTCGCCGGGTTGAGCATAAGTCGGTTGCTTCTGATGACTGTGAAGACCTCCTCCAGGTCAGAGACATGATCCTCCACTCTGACACTGCGCACCAACATGTCGTCAACATACACTGATATGTTCTTTGAAAGTTGTTCTTTAAAGATTTTCTCCATCATTCTTTGGTACGTGGCCCCTGCGTTCTTTAAACCAAATGGCATGCTCTTTCAACCATAAACTCCACAACAGACGGCGAAAGTCATTTTAGCAATGTCCCCTCTATGCATTTTCACTTGGTGATAACCTTGGTACGCATCCATCATTGACAAGAGCGCGCAACCAGAGGTAGAGTCAACTAACTGATCAATCCTCGGCAGAGGATAGTGGTCTTTTGGGCAGGCAGCATTCAAATCTCTGTAGTCCACACACATCCGCCAGGTGTTTGTCTTCTTAGCCACCATTACGGCGTTCGAAATCCACTCTGGGTACTGTACTTCCTCAATATGCCCGGCATCCAACAGCCCTTGAACATGTTCCCTGATCGCGGCGTCCTTCTCGGCACCGAAATGCCTTGTTCTCTGTTTCACTGGCTTAACCTTCGGATCCACATTAAGGCAATGTTCCGCCAACCCTCTGTCTATTCCCTTCAGATCAGCCGTACTAAAAGCAAATACATCCGCGTTTCTTCGCAGGCAGCTAATTAGTTCTTCTGTGGTTTGTTCATCCATGGAAGACCCTATCTTGGTCTGAAAGCCCTCTCGCCCAGGGAACAATTCTATCATATTGCACACGTCACTGGTGGAAACTAGGGCGGTCTTCTCTGCACTGTCCCGGTCTTTCAATAATCCAGCCCGCTCCTGACGCTCCTCTGTCGGGGCATTTACTTCGCCCACTTTTCCCTTTTTTCGGGTATCCGGTCCCTCTGTTATTCTCTCCATTTTTTGCCCCGAGGAGTGTGTAAGCATTTGTACATGGCATGTTTTCGATGTTTTTTGGTCACCCCATACCTCGCCCACTCATCCCCCTCCGATGGGGAATTTCATTTTTAGGTGGAACATTGAGATTATTGCCCTGAACGCCGTCAAGGCGGGACGGCCGAGTATCACATTGTAGGATGGTTTTGGCATATCTACTACCAAGAATCGTATTACCCTGGTTTTGCTAGCATCTGCATTGCCGAGACTTAACGACAATTCCACGAAACCTATTGGCATGACCATTTCTCCCCCGAATCCGAATAAAGGGGCGTTTGCTGGTTCAATGTGGGCTTCGAACCCCATGTTCTGGAGGCACTCCAGATATAAGATGTTTACTGCACTGCCCGAGTCTACGAAGACACGATGAACAATGCAACCGGCTATGTCTGCCATGATAACTAGCGCATCGTCATGTGGATACATAAGCATTCGTAGGTCCTCTGCCCTGAAGCTGATGACTGGTTCCCCTGCCGCGCCCGTAATCTCCATCACTTGCTTGGGATAATACCCGAATTTTACTGCACGTACAACTTGTTTTTTGGCCCTGTTGGATGTGGGTATCCCATTTTCCCCGCAGATCATATGGACCTCCCTTCTGAACGGGAAAGGGGGTTCCCGTCCCTGTACTGCTCCTCTCCTGTTATCGCGATTATCCTCTTGCCTACGGTCCCGATTATTCCCCTGCTCTTGTCGCTGTTCATTTCTCTATTCTGGCCTCTGTGCCTGGGCTTCGTTCCCTCGAGCTATAAATTGATCCAAGTTACCTGCTCGCACCAAAAACTCCAACTGATGCTTCAGATGCCCGCAATGTTTGGTAAAATGCCCATAGGCATTGTGATACTCGCATAGTTTGTTGTTGGGTCCCTGTTGGGGCTGCCCATCTCTGTAAGTCCCAGGCGCCCTGAAAAACGGTTGATTCTTGATCAGATGGAAGATCTACTCTTGTGGCTTGTTCAAAGGGGTGTACTCGTCGAAACGAGTAACTTCATTCACGGTGCGCTGTTGGCGGGGTGGTCCCTCTGCTTGGGGGGGAAGTACCCTCGGGGGTAACCCTCTGAAAGGAGCCCTATCCTGGTGTCGCTGCCTCTCTGGTGCTTCCTCGGCTCTTTTAGCCTTGTATTTGTCATTTTCAGCTTTCCTTGCCATCCTGGCATCCTCCAACTGTAAATACCCCGGTAGTCTAGACATGATATAGTCGAAGTCCCTGGCCGGTCTGATTTGTAGCTCATCAAAGAAGAGCCCCGGCTTGAGCCCTCTGACATAGGCACAATTCTTGATTTGAGATTCCGCCTCTGGCACCTCCAGAGCAGCGAGATTAAACCTGGCAGTATACTCCCGCAGTGTTTCATTCTGGTCTTGTTTGATATCCATCAGGGAAAGGGCTGACTTCCCAGCTTGCAAACTGCCTCAGGAAACGCATTTGTAATTCTTCAAACGAACGGATGGAATTTGGGGCGAGCGTCCCAAACCACAGCTGAGCAGGTCCAGTCAGTGTGGTGGAGAATATACGGCACTTAATGCCCTCAGTATACATGTGAAGAGTAACCAGTCCCTCGAACCGGTTGAGGTGTACTTCCGGATCAGTGGTACCATCGTAGTCCAGAGAAATGGGTTTGTAACTTCTTGGCAGAGTATCTGCCAGGATGTCATCGGAGAAAGGACTGCGGTTGTTGATGGGGTGGAACCTTGACGTCTTGGCCCTCTTGTCCTCCTTGGATCTCCCATGTTCCCTCCTTTCCTTCGGCGCGTCATGAGCATGACGCTTGTGAACCCTGTGGTCCTGCTTCCCAGAGGAGTACTCCTGTTCCCGTCCCTCTGACCTCCTGGTCTGTTGTGATTTCTCTGTCCGGTGTGATCTTTCTGATAGGTACGATTTCTCTGCCCTGTGGGATTTCTCTGACCGTTGCGCTCTGTCGTTCCTCTGGGACTTCTCCCTCAGTGAATCTTCCAGGTCCTTGAGCTGGTTTTTCAATTGTGGTACTTGGTTTTTCAGCCTGGCAGTCTCCCTCGGCCTTTCTTCCTCGAACACGGGAGAGATGGATTGACTATCAGACTCATCAACCCCCTCCCTTCTGACAATGCTATTGAGCCTGACTCGGCTCCCCTCTGGCCTTCTCTCGAATGCCCTCTCAGCAGGGACCTTCTGTATTTCCCCAGGCATCACAGCCTGTTTGTTGGTTATCGGGTTATTTACCTCCCACTACAAAAAAATGTATCGGACACCGACGAAATTACTGACGGAAAATAATCCGTTGGTAATCACCGACGGAACGACGACGGAATTCCGACGTAAATGTTTTCAAACTTTTACCGACGGATTACCGACGGAATAGCGACGGAAATATTAGCGACGAAAAATAATCCGTCGTTAAATATTATTTATTTTTTAATTATTTTTTTTAATTTACCGACGGAATAGCGACGGACTTAATACCGACGGAATATATTCCGTCGCTAAATATTATTTTTTTAAAATTTTTTTATTTTTAATTAATAATCCGTCGGTAAATATTATTAATTTCTTTCTTATTGATATATTTTTAACAAAATATTTTATTATTTTTTAAATAATATTCTAATTTATTCTTATTTTTAAATTATTGAGAATATTTTAAATTTATTGTTATTTTCAACAGTAATATATATTTTTTTAATTAATTATAACATTAATTTTTTTATTATTTTAAATTCGATCGTTTATTTACCGTCATTCTTTCGTTGGCTCCACAAGTCTTAGATATGACTTTAGCATATTCTAAGGCTATGAATAAATGATATTGTATATTGAAATAGAGTTTAAATGAATTAATAGGTGATAGTTATATCAATAATACGCGTGTTCTGTACTGGTGACCACTCGAAAAGAACTTCAAGGTTAAGCGTGCTTGACTTATAGCACAACTAAGATGGGTGACCCACTGGGAAGTTCGTCTTAACTTATGCAATTAAATTCAAAATACATCAGAAATACCAAAATACTTGTAAAGAATAAAGCTAGATTGAAAAAATAAATAAAAAATTATTTTTATTATTTTTTTCGTAAAAAAAATAGCGACGGAATTCATTTCCGTCGGTATTAGCGACAATCATTTCCGTTGCTATTTCCGTCGCTATTTCAGACGACGTCGGCGTCGTCGTGTGCTTACCTACGGACGGTCCGTCGGTATTTCCGTCGGTACTTAGCGACGGATCGAAATTCCGTCGGTAATTTTTTTACCTACCACTTTTACAGCGACACGCGGCGTCCGTCGTTGATCCGTCGGTATATCGATTTACCGACGGAATTTCACAATTTACCGACGGAAAATTCTGTCGGTAATCGACCAAATTCTTGTAGTGTCCAGAGCAGCGGGAGACGGGGCTTCAGCGCCCTGCGGATTAGTCGCACCCATCAAGGGAGCTGCAGCGGGGACGGTGGTCAGCAGAGGAGTCCCCAGTGCCTGACGCACAACAGCGTAGTTGAGCAGAGCCATCATCTGCTCTGCCAGCCCGAAGTTCAGCGGTCTGCCACCAGACGTGGGGACCAAGCTTGGCATATCGGAACCCGGTGTCACCAGAGCAGATCTTTGGACGTTAACATTCTGCCCTGTCAGCGGGGTAGCTGAGATAGCGTGAAAGCTCGACGGCGTGGTGAAGGCGGTGCTACCCTGCATGCCGTTGAACAGCGAAGTCGGCACCTCAGTAGTGTGAGCAGCGGAGTTAAGCCCAACGTTGTCGAACTCCTTTTCCAGAGTGCGGTGAGCGTATGAAGAACCCATAGTACCTACACATAAATGATGTGAGAAAAATCCAGATAAAAAATGAATCGATCCACCTCTTGTGGCCGAAATTCCCGATATAAGAAATCCAGAGCACCGGCGCGAAGGCCGTTATAAATTCCCCCTCAAAATATCTCTATACAGTGGGAAATAAACCCGGGGCATAGATCGAATTAACGGAGTACGACTGACAGAGATTTCCCCTTTGAATTCGTATTAGGATCCAGCAGAAGAAATAAATTATCAGAAGGGCCAAATTAAAAAACCTAAAGACAGATATAAACAGAGCAATAACCAAGAGATTTGTTAGCGAAACACGTTAGGTAGAAAATGAAGATTATACGGGAAAACATGAAAATCACGACCCATAATTATCACGATCATGCATAAAATAACCGTAAATCAACGACGAAAGACCCAGGAATGCAAAAACAGAGCATCAACCAACAAATCACTAGTGCAATGTGTTAGATTCGTAAGGAAAACACAGATTATGTGAAGAAACACTGTAATCGCACACAATTATCCTGATCATGCGTGAAGTAGTCACAAATTAACACCCGATCTTCAATCCCCACCACCTTCCCATCATGCACATGCAAGGAAAACATAAAAAATGCAGATCTCAAAGGTTCATAGGTAGATCAGCCCGAAAAACACGATTATTGGCTCGGATTCGCTTGGGTAACTAGAATATCAGCTCGATCGGGGCCTGCGCATGCAAATCCGACCGTAATTACGGATCTGCATGCGCCGGCGACTGAAACTCACGTCCTAGCCCAGATTTCCCACAGACGGCGCCAGATGGTGAAGTCTGATTGAATGGTTATGGATTTTATCGGTGAAATATTGTAAAATTATGAATTATACCTAGTGTTGCTTGAGAATTGAGAGAGGAAGGTAAAGTTGAGAGCACAAAGGTTGATTGCTGTTGTATTGCAAAGAGAGATAACGTAAGATTACAAGGTGCACGTTGGTGGCTATTTATAGATTACACGTAAAGGGTAAAAGAGTAAATTCACTGCTGGAGCATGCGCCTTGCGTGGTAAGGGGTATATTAGTAAAATTTCCCTCAAGCGAGAGATTTTCCCGTTTTTCTGGTGATTCCTCTGGCGAAGACCATTGCTCTGGCGAGAATGGCTTCTCTGGTATAGGTCGTTCCTCTGATAAGGCCCATCCCTCTGACTTCTCTACGGGTGCCCATTTCTCTGGTGAAGCCCGTTTCTCTGGCTTACATCATTCCTCTGCTCTGCACATATTACTCCTTATCATAAAGGTATAAAGTTGGATTATGTTTAGATTAATTTTGAAGTGATACGGAAGCATATTGGGCCTGATAATTTGATTTAATTTTGACGTTATAATTTTAAAAAGCTCATAAGGATTATTTTGTATGAAGAAAAAGACATTTGGGGGTATTTGTGATTTTTTATTTTAGAAGGGGGTCGGTTTATAATTAAAGAAAAATTGACGTGTCAAAAATCGACAAATCTCTAAGTTCGTGTATTTTATTGGACTTTCCTAAGTTGGTGTTAAAAATGGATTTTTTCCATAGTTGGTGTATTTTCACGCAAATTTCCCTAAAATCATTAATGTATTTGCATGTCTCAGGATCTTAATTTGGTGCATGCCTCCAACTCCAATATTAAAATATACGAATTTAAACAATACATTTGGACATTATGAATGGTGGGAGGGTATCAAGGTATGTATTATAATCTCTAAAACTAATTCTAAGATTATTATAGCATAATTATGTAGTACTAATATTTATGATTAGAAAGTGAACCAATGATACGATGTCAGTTGAGCATGTGCCTCTTATTGCAATTATATTTAGCTCTAATAATAAATCTGAATGGAAGATGGAGACAAAAGAAGAATTTAATTAAGCTATATGTACCACACGACCAAAATATAATTAAGCTTATTTTATTTAGATTAATATTTGATGTCTGTTTCCATGGGAATTTATTTTGGAGGAAGTTTAATCTTTTATTATGTATTATGAAACGAATAAAATTTTATTAGCAAATATTTTTCCCTAGAATACTAATTAAAAATTAATCACTTCTTCGTTTCACGAATATGGTTCTGCCTACTTTAAACTAATTCATAATCATGCATGATTTAAATTTGGCTATCAAATCATGAGTGGTTGAGGAATGGAACTGTGTTCGATTCTTGTGATTGTATTTAGTGGTTGTATTTGTTCGATTTTAATATCTTACAAAAGTTAAACATCAGAATTATTGGTTGATCTTTTTCTTTCATTTCATGTTTTGCAATTAAGCTCGCTTGAAAGAATTGAAGCAGAAGTTGCCTGAAGAATTAGTGGATGATATTGAAGCTAATGATGCAATTTTTCAAGAAGTTATTGGAAAGGAAGCACTAGGATGTTTATGTAATGGTAATATTTGATTTATGCCTAATTATTCATATTTTGGAGTTTTATTTGATAATAATTTGATGACAATTTGAACTCTTAGTTATTGATGTTGGTGATTTTGATGAAGAGTGTTTTACTTGTTACAGAAAAGTTTAAATGGAGAATATTTTTAAATTTAGAGAAATGGGAACAATAAAGTTGAAGAATGGCACGTGCACGAAAGCCGCGGCCGATGCTTCAAGCCAGCAGTCGAGCTTCTTAAAGCTCCCGCGGCCGAGGCCTCTTCCCCAGCGATCGAGGCCCCCATAGCCCCATCGATCGAGCCAAATCTCAGCGGGCGAGGGTGAATGAATATTAAATTTAATTAATACTCGATTTGCCCGATGATCGTCTCTTGGATTATTTTAATTCACCGTACATCGATTAAACCTAGCATGCTCCTATTAATTTAAGTGCTGCACCTTGGAGTTAGAATCACTTACTTGTGAATTGAACGCAGAGACTGTTGACGATTGAATTAAAAGACTTCAGTTCTGACCCAATTCGTCACTGAACAGGTCAGCCAACTTCAATGCTCCGTTTGACCCCTTAAACGACCTCCAATCGTATTTTTCGCAGAAATACGACTTCTTCATCTTCGAAAGATCTTTCCGTGGCCGCCTGTTTCACCTCAATCGGAGTTCTATAGGGGAAGTTACGGCTGTTTTTCGAAGACTGCCAGAACTTGGTTTCCTGCGAAAATCTGACTACAGCTCAGATCTTCTGAACTGTATCCCGCTCAGTTCCCAACTTTGGATGGACAACGAACTATGAGAACTCCCAGAGAATTAGACCCCTACAGTTGGCGTTTCCTTATTGCTCTGCTCTCTAAAACCCTAATTTTTGTGTGTCTTATTCTGAGAGCAGATATTTGTATTTAAAGACGAAACACAGACCTAGGGCCTTAATAACTGTAGTAGGCGACTCCTACTGGGCTCAGGAGACTTTGGGCCAGTCCAGGGATCAGATACAAGGAATAAAGATGGACCTCAAATGAATTAATTCTTATGATCAGCCTAGATCACAATTAATTCATAAATATTAATTTATTCCACTAGATAATCAATATTGACTTCCCCTTTTATTATCGATGATGAGTCGGGCTTGTATTTAGACTTATTAGACCTCCGTATTTAAAATATCCGATATCCATTAATTAATTAAAGCTCTGACAGCTTATATTAATTAATCTCTTTGTAATCCTTAAGTAGTACCACTCAACCCTTATTATTGTGTCTGAACTTAATCAACGTGCATGTTTTAATGCAATAAACCTTTTGAGCTCCTTAAGGGGATGTCATTATCCTATACCGGATACGGGTACTAATTCAAATAACCAAATGTCATATATTAATCGCTATCGCCCAAGATACAGAGTACTCAAGTTAATATATAACTCTCACCCATAGTAAATCAAAGTGATACACGAATCAACATATATATTTGAAACCTTATTAGTATTAAGATCTTATTAAGTCACCGAGATCTTGATCCTTCACATATGTCAGATAGAATAATACATCTCTTCGTTGTACAATTTCTCGTATAATATGGTACTTTCTCTTTATGTGTTTGGTAGCCTTGTGGGTCCTGGGTTCCTTAGAATTTGCCACTGCACCCGAGTTATCACAATAAATTATGACACTCTTAGGCAAATTAGGTACCACTCCTAGATCCAAGAGGTAGTTCCGGAACCATACAGCCACTTTAGCAGCTTCCGAAGTAGCTACATACTCGACTTCCATGGTGGAGTCTGCAATGCACCGCTGCTTTGCACTCCGCCACGATACGACTCCATCTCCCAAGGTAAACATATAACCTGAGGTGGATCTCTTCTCATCCCGGTCAGCCTGGAAATCCGAATCCGTATAACCCAAAGGAGTTGGACCGTCTGACTGGTAAACTAGCCTATAATCTCGAGTCCTTTTTAGGTACTTGAGTATATGCTTTACCGCAGTGCAGTGTTCTGGTCCAGGGTTAGACTGATATCTCGCAACTATGCTCACGACATAGCAAATATCAGGTCTCGTGCAAAGCATTGCATACATGAGGCTACCTACAGCGGAAGCATATGGTACCTTCCTCATTTCCTCCACCTCACTAGGAGTCTTAGGACTCATATCCATAGACAGAGGAATGCCATGTCTGAAAGGTAGCAATCCTTTCTTAGCAGTTTGCATGCTAAAACGAGCAATCACAGTATCAATGTAGGACGCTTGAGATAAGCTCAACATCCTTTTCTGGCGATCACGAATAACCTTGGTCCCCAGGATGTACGCTGCATCTCCTAAGTCCTTCATCTTGAACTGTTCGGATAACCACTTCTTTATGTCTGATAATAGCGCCACATTGTTGCCAATGAGGAGGATATCATCTACATAAAGTGCAAGGAAAACCACGTCACCATTGTCATCTAAACAGTACACGCAACTCTCGTTCTCACAATGAGTAAATCCAAAGGATTTAATGACCTCGTCAAAACGTAAGTTCCATGACTTAGAAGCTTGCTTAAGTCCATAAATGGACTTCTTTAGCTTCCACAGGAGATGCTCTTCGCCCTTCTTTACAAACCCTTCGGATTGTTGCATATAGATATCCCTTCCTTCTTCAAGGAAATCGTTTAAGAAAGCAATTTTGACATCCATTTGCCAAACCTCAAGGTTCATGTGGGCCGCTATGGCAAGGAATATTCGAATGGACTTAAGCATGGCAACTGGCGAAAAGGTTTCATCATAGTCTATACCCTGCTCTTGTGTATAACCTTTCGCCACCAGTCTAGCCTTAAAACCCACGACTTCGCCATCTGAATCTCGCTTTCTCTTGTATACCCATCTGCTACCTATGTCCGAGTAGCCATCTCGTAAAACAGTTTTCTCGTATACCTCCATATCAGTCATGAATTCTATTTCAGAAACCATGGCGTCGTACCAAGAATCTGCATCTGCGTCTTGCATCGCTTGTCTAAAGTTATCTGGGTCGATATCCTTTTGTTCATTAACAGGAAGAAGATCTGAAGACTCTCCCAAGAACATGAATCGATCAGGTTGATGAACAACCCTCCCACTACGACGAAGCGGTGGTGGTACTGTTGTGACAATAGTTTGTGCAGTGTCCTGTGGTGCAATCTCTTGCACACTTGGCTGTGGTAATGGAATCGCCTGTCCATTGCCTTCTATTTCTTGAAGAACAATCTCGGACTTAGACTTGTGCTTGTCTACATAATCCTGTTCCAAGAATCGTGCGTTGGTGCTAACAACCACTTTCTAATCCTTAGGATTATAAAAATAACCACCTTTCGTTCCCTTAGGATATCCTACAAACAACATTACTTAACATCTATGCTCCAATTTCCTTGCCTCATTGTCTAGCACGTATGCAGGACAACTACATATCTTTATATGGCTAAAACTGGGCTTACGCCCTGTCCATAACTCGAAAGGAGTCTTAGGCACAGATTTGGATGGCACTACATTTAACAAGTAATCCGCTGTTTCCAAGGCATATCCCCAAAACGAAATAGGCAAAGATGCATAACTCATCATTGATCGTACCATTTCCAAAAGAGTTCTATTTTTTCTTTCTGCTACACCATTCTGTTGGGGAGTACCCGGTGCAGTCAATTGGGATGTAATCCCAGAATCTGATAAGTATTTCTTGAACTCGTTCCTGAGGTATTCGCCACCGCGATCAGACCGCAATGACTTAATACACTTACCCAACTTCTTCTCCACTTCTGTCTTAAATTCTTTGAATTTCTCAAAGCATTCAGACTTTTGGTGAAGCAGGTAAATATATCCACATCTCAAGTAATCGTCAATGAAAGTGACGAAATACTCATACCCTCCACGAACTTTTGTGGACATTGGTCCACACAAGTCAGAATGAATCAATTCTAACACATTTGAGGCCCTGTTCCCCTTTGCCTTAAAAGGTCTAGCCGTCATCTTACCTTCTATACAGGATTCACAGTTTCTAAATAGAACGGCTTGAAAATCTTTCAATATTCCATTCGACACGAGCCTTTGGATCCTGTTTAGATTGATATGGCCTAATCTAAGGTGCCACACATGTGTATGATCCTCATAAGAAACAAAATTTCTCTTATTGGGGTTTGAACAAATTGGTGATGTAGATGTAACATGGACAAAGTTCTTATGTGGACATGTAATAGTATAGTGACATTTGTTCAAAATTCCGAAACAAATAGGCATGTTATTTTTCATGATAGAAACACCTCTATCAAAAGTAATAGAATATCCATCCAAAAATAATTTTGAAATAGAAATTATGTTCCGCCGAAACTTCGGCACATATAAAATATCTCTCAAAACTAAAACATCATCACCAAAACATAAAGATAAATCTCCAACTGTAACAGCTGCGACCTTCGCCGCATTGTCCATGGAGATGGTGATCTCATCACTTGCTAGTTCCCTTGTCGGCCTGAAACCCTGCAATGTGTAACAAACATGATCAGTTGCCCCCGTATCCACTACCCAAGAATGAGTAAAAAACGAAGCTAAACATGTCTCAGTTACTAAAACTTGTAACGTACCTTGTCTCTTTGCCTTGAGCATCAGACAATCTTTCTTCCAGTGCCCCGTCTTGCCGCACTCCCGGCTAAGTGAATCATAGGATGATAAGCACTACACTATAACTTAAGATTAGATTCAGGAGACCTATTAAGATTATAGATTTCTTGTAGGCTTTGTGGATCGTGAGGATTAGCACTGCTATACCGATTCAGAGTTAAGATTAAACGACAGGCATTGCCTAATCAGGTGGGCTTATTTTCCAAATGTATGGTTTAGCTATTGAGCTTAAATGTTTCAATGAAATGAAAACTGTTTATCCGATAAAATATTTTGTGCACTCTGCTCTGTTTAAGGCTCGCAACAATGAATCGATCGAGGTTCTCTCTTGACCTAACACGTTATTTGAGAATTGTGTACACCTATTAGCTGACCTGGTGGGTTGATCTCCATCGGGCACTAATCATGTATGAGGCGTTATAAGGGTGCTCGACGGGATGTGTTCTGGAGCATTGGGTCCCAAATGGGAACTTGACTGGGTTACGCCCTCAGTTCAAGTAAAGCAGGAGTAATAGATCCGTCGGTGGCTAAAAGGTCCGGGATCACAGCGAGTAACGGAAAGGGAGTGTGACAATTGCGCGCAATATAATAAAATGTTTTAACATGCTTAGAAGTTATTTCAATTTAAAACCTTCTAAGTCATGTCAAGTATAATTGGATAAACTGCTCTTATGATTATGAAATGTTTATAAAATGCTAGCCCACTAAGTACATTAGTACTTAGCCCAAAATTACTTTCAAATGTTTTCAGGTTGATTGGTCGGTGCTGACGGGGCAGAGCTGAGGCTAGGGTTCAACTCCGTATTTTGTCTTCCGCTGTTGCACTAGCTCTCATTTGTCTTATGTTTCTCTAACTTAAGACCTTTATGTTAAATTCTGAATTATGTTTCTTATCGAGTGTAGACTCTCAACTTCTAGCTCTATGATATTTAACGTTGGTTATCAGAAGCATGAAACCAAACTTGTGATCCTGAAGTTTAGAATGTTGTTGATTGATTAGTATCACTTGATTTCTATCTTTCTTCATTCAAAGGGCGTTGCCCGACCTTTTTATTCTATTATCTGAATTTCACAAGGTTCTTCCCTTGTTTATTTCTATGATTTTAGTCGCACCTCGATTATAGTTTATTCCTTCAAGAATTGGGGTGTGACAGAATGGTATCAGAGCATAAGTTTCCTTTCATGTCTCTGATAACCGTAAGCTTCTAATGTCGAGTCTAGAATAGTACCTCTAGGCTTCTAAGAAATTTTGTTGACCCTCAGCTCGCCGTCACACTGCCGCAACAAAAGGTACGACTTAAAAATTTCAATGATTTTAAATGCTTTCAAAGTTTTTAAGAAGTGCGCGCTTTCAATGTATGATGTTATATGAATTGCTTATCGCTTTCATATTGTTATTTTGAGCCTTTGACTCATATAACCAATGTATGTATGTATGTCGTGTTTGGGACTATCGAGCCCTTAATGAATCAATGAATTTATGGTCGAGTTAGATTCCATTAATCTTTCCGGCTTAAGAAAAATTTTATGAAAGGGACATTTATTGTCCATATGTTTAAAGGTTTCAAAAGAAACAAATGATTAAATGAATGAAAAGTTTTATGTTATCGTTTTAGGTCCACTGCCTATACGATTTGAATGATGAGTCCTCTTACAAATGGTTTGAGAACTACCCAATGATGCCTTAGAAATGTTAGTCGTGAAAGCTCCGCTTGATCGATTTAAGTAAGGAATGATAAGATAGCAACGTCTAACATAGATATGTTACAACGTAGAAGAAATGTCATGAGATTAAGGTTTCACTTAAGTTATTCCACTTAAGTTTAGATTAGTTTCCACGTAGAACTAGTCTTTCACATGGTTACACCATAGAAGATATATCTCGTGTATATCTATGTATGTATGTATGTATGCCGAATGAGTCTTTTCTTCTGTTGATTCTCGTCCGTCAATCAGAATGGAAGGTGCACCAAGAGGACGTGGTAGAGGGCGCGGACGTGGCCGTGGGCGCGGTAGGGGATTTGTACCCGAAGAGCCTATTCCACAAGTAGCACCAAATCGCACAGCCGAGGAAAAGTTTCGCAAGGAAAAACCTCCAACGTTTGATGGATTGGGCGAACCTGCGGATGCCGAGAAATGGGTTAGGGCAATAGAACGGATCTTCAACTACATCCGTTGTGATGATGAGGATAAAGTGGCATGCGCAACTTATCAGTTGGTGGACGAAGCTGACTTTTGGTGGGAGTCAGTTAGGCGGACAATGACTGACGAACAGTGGGAGAATTTCACATGGGAAGAATTCAAGGCTGAATTGTAGTACTAGTATATACCAGGATGTTACCGACAGAAGAAACAGAATGAGTTTTGGAATCTGAGACAGAAAACGGGAACTGTGACTGAGTACGACAGGGCCTTCAATCAGCTATCAAGATATGCTCCGACGTTGGTGGACAGTGATGAGAAACGCGCAGAGAAGTTCAGAAACGGACTGCGTCACGAGATAGCGATTTCCCTAGCAAGTCAAGGGGGTCTCACATACGCGCAGACATTGAGCAGAGCCCTCACTATTGAGTCATTGTTGCCAAGGGAAAAAGGAAAATCCCCCGAACAGTCTGGATTTGTACCATCTCAAGATGGTAGTAAGGGAAAGCGAAAATGGAATGAAGGAACTGGTGGAAACATTGGAAATGGGAAGAAACCATGGGTGGCGAATCAAAATCGGAACCAACATCAGAATCCACAACCTCAAGCAATAGTTCAAACTCCTTGCCCAAAATGTCAAAAACTCCATCCGGGAGAATGTCTGAAAGGAATGAACGTCTGCTATAACTGCGGAGAGGCCGGACATTATGTCTCGACTTGCCCAAAGAAGGGAGGAGGAGCACCCCAACAACAAAATCCCGGGAACCAACAGCGACAAAACCAAGGTCCTAGAGGAAATCAGGGGCAACCACAATACGCTAGGGCCTATGCCATTAACCAACACCAAGCAGCGGGAGATCACGGAAACCTGGCAGGTACCATTAATGTTTTCGACGTGTCGATTATAGCTTTATTCAATATTGGAGTATCCTATTCTTCCATTTCATATGCTGCTTGTAAGAAATTAGAATTTACGCTACAATCATCCGTAACAACGTTAGAAGTTAGTACAACTGACGATGAAAGACTGCTACTAAGGACGTCACCGCGAACTCAGAGCTCGATATAGGCGCCGAAACATTTAGACATACTTACATGTTATTCCTATGATAGAAATTGACGCAATCCTCGAATTGGTTGACTTACTCAAGTCAGCGCCACGATACTTTTAACAAGAGAAAGATCCCTCTTCAATCTTCAGGAGAGGACGAGACAAGTTTCCACGACATAACGACGTACCAGAGTTTGAGGAAAATTTTCTAGTTTGCTAAACGATGTCGCGCTGTTAGAGAATTAAGTACGTATATGATTTAGTGCCGCATAAGAGTTGAGTGGAATGAAAGTCTAGTATCCAAACTAGATGACCCAGATATGCAATTTCGAGGACGAAATTTTTATAAGGAGGGAGGAATGTAACACCCCGCCTATTTATATTAAGTTTAGAATTTATTTTAAGAGTAGATTAAATGATTTATGCCGGAAGATAAAATGAATTTATTTTAATTCCAACAAAAATGATTTACAAAAGCACTTATAAATTTAGTTATTAAATTTATATGTATTGCATATTTATTTAATTTAGCATTCAAGCATTTTTCACGAGCTTTTAATTAGCACACCCTGAGGAATTATTACAGTTCCAATAATTCAGTTCTGAGGGATTTTAATTATCAATCCTCATTCAACTCACTTACACTCATACCTTCCATCAGCCGCCCTACACCTATTCAAGCAGTCCAAAATTCAGGCTTTATGCCATGCTTGGCAGAGGCAATTAAATGCCCCATTTTCAGCCTCCAATCTCATCCCCAAGTCAAATATTGCAGGCAAATCTCCATCAAATCTCCATCAAATCTCATCCCGTCAAATATTTCAGCCCAGCTGCCCTATTCACAACCCATGCTGCTACACTACTCATCAATCCATTCAACTGTTAACTCATTTTTTTTCTTTAAATGATCTTTCCTCATTCACAATCATCTTTACCCAGCTGCAAGAATTCATACGGTAAAGTTCTCTCTTCAACTCATTTTTTTCTCAACTATGTAAACCAACTCACACACACTCAATAATCAGTCATTCATTTCACAAAGAAGATAATCACCGATGACATAGACATAGACATAATTTGATTTGCATATCATACACATATGCATTTTCTGCAAATTGCTAATCAAAGCTTTTTAAAGGGAATAAGCTATCTTTTACATGTATATGTTGAGTGTATGCTTGCTGTGATGAGAGTCGAGTCAGTGGCCGGCGGCGGAGAAGATGAGAGAAGAGGCAGTGGTGGTCGGCTCTTCGCTGCTGCTACTGTCGACTGCGGAGTCGAGAGAAATAGGGGCGAGGGAGATGGTTGACCGGTGGCTGTCTCGCCGGGGAAGGAGGCGGCACGGCGGCCGGAGTTTGGTGAGGGAGCGAGAGGGTGGTGAGTGTGTGGAGTCGGCAGGGATCGAGAGTAGAGGGGAGGGCAGCGACGGCTTCTCGCTGTTGTTCGCCGAAAGTCAGAGGGAGATGGGGGCGGTACGGTCGGCGGTGGCTCGGCGCCACTGTTGTCGTCGGCTGGGGTGAGTAGAGGAGAGAGTGAGACAGAGACGTGGATCTGGAGCTCGGCGGCGGCAGCCTATGGCTGTGCAGTCGCCGGAATCGAAGGGGTGGCATCTGGTATTTGGGGATTTAAGGGCCGAGTGGAGAGGGAGAGAGATGAAGCTAGGGGGGATTCCAGGAGGCGGTTGGAATGGGAAACAGAGGGTAGTCGAGAGAGATGAGGGAGGCGGCGGCGTGGGCGGAGGCGGCGGCGGCCGGAGGCCGGCTGCTGTCGTCCGCCGGAAGTGGGAAAAGGGGGGAGCTGGGCGTGCGCTGGTGTGTGTGTGTGTGATGTGTGAGTTGTGTGTGTGTGCGTGTGTTTTAAAGAAGAGGAAGAAAGAATTTTGGGCCATTGGGCCTCCTTTTAAACATGGTCCGTTTTTAATTAAACTCTGGGCCGAAATTTTAGTTTAAATGGTGGACTGCTATTTACTTTTGTTTGGGCTGCGAATTTTTGAAATAAAATATGTGCTTCCATTTAATTGTTGGACTTGTTTAATTGATTTATTAATTGACTCTTTATTTGAGTTTAATTAATTAATTTTTGAAAAAGTTTGCATAATAGTATTTTCTTATTATGTGCATATGTTAAATATATTTATTTAATTATGTGAGTTAAAGCATGGATTAATTTTGCATTATACATTTTTGCAAATAAAATCATTTTGATTAAATTGGTTCTTAATTATGATTTCAATTATTTAAGTAAAATCGAGCAAGGATATTGTTGGTGTCCTTGACTCAAGAATTTAGTTTTCAAATATTTATTAAATTTTGAAAACCCGGCTAAGTGAATCATAGGATGATAAGCACTACACTATAACTTAAGATTAGATTCAGGAGACCTATTAAGATTATAGATTTCTTGTAGGCTTTGTGGATCGTGAGGATTAGCACTGCTATACCGATTCAGAGTTAAGATTAAACGACAGGCATTGCCTAATCAGGTGGGCTTATTTTCCAAATGTATGGTTTAGCTATTGAGCTTAAATGTTTCAATGAAATGAAAACTGTTTATCCGATAAAATATTTTGTGCACTCTGCTCTGTTTAAGGCTCGCAACAATGAATCGATCGAGGTTCTCTCTTGACCTAACACGTTATTTGAGAATTGTGTACACCTATTAGCTGACCTGGTGGGTTGATCTCCATCGGGCACTAATCATGTATGAGGCGTTATAAGGGTGCTCGACGGGATGTGTTCCGGAGCATTGGGTCCCAAATGGGAACTTGACTGGGTTACGCCCTCAGTTCAAGTAAAGCAGGAGTAATAGATCCGTCGGTGGCTAAAAGGTCCGGGATCACAGCGAGTAACGGAAAGGGAGTGTGACAATTGCGCGCAATATAATAAAATGTTTTAACATGCTTAGAAGTTATTTCAATTTAAAACCTTCTAAGTCATGTCAAGTATAATTGGATAAACTGCTCTTATGATTATGAAATGTTTATAAAATGCTAGCCCACTAAGTACATTAGTACTTAGCCCAAAATTACTTTCAAATGTTTTCAGGTTGATTGGTCGGTGCTGACGGGGCAGAGCTGAGGCTAGGGTTCAACTCCGTATTTTGTCTTCCGCTGTTGCACTAGCTCTCATTTGTCTTATGTTTCTCTAACTTAAGACCTTTATGTTAAATTCTGAATTATGTTTCTTATCGAGTGTAGACTCTCAACTTCTAGCTCTATGATATTTAACGTTGGTTATCAGAAGCATGAAACCAAACTTGTGATCCTGAAGTTTAGAATGTTGTTGATTGATTAGTATCACTTGATTTCTATCTTTCTTCATTCAAAGGGCGTTGCCCGACCTTTTTATTCTATTATCTGAATTTCACAAGGTTCTTCCCTTGTTTATTTCTATGATTTTAGTCGCACCTCGATTATAGTTTATTCCTTCAAGAATTGGGGTGTGACAGTATCTCCCGAAAGCGGAGCCTTGATCACTTTTATCTTGTAAAGCCAAAAAGGCGTATCACCCGTAAGCGGAGCCTTGATCACTTTTATCTTGTAAAGCCAAAGAGGCGTATCTCCCGTAAGCGGAGCCTTAATCACTTTTATCTTGTAAAGCCAAAGAGGCGTATCTCCCGTAAGCGGAGCCTAGATCACTTTTATCCCGTATCAAGCGGAAGAAGCGCAAAAGATGTAAATCAAGGAGAGAGAAAGAAGACCCAACAACGTCCACTCTACTTCACTCTGAAAGAACCGTCAGTCCCGTGAGACCCGATAACTCCTACTCTACATAACTCCAGAAGAACCGTAAGCCCCGCATCAAACTTTTTATTCCCCAATCTACGAAAGATAAAAGAGTATAAGCTCCATATGCGGCATGAGCTCCTGGGGGTTATACTACAAAATCAAAATAAAAGAAAAAGTGGGATGAAGAAACGTAAGAGACATCTATGCAGTACACGTCGTCTTAACCTTCGAATTATGTAAAAAGTGGAAACACCCGTGATATCCTACACGCCCTGCCCCTGCACGTTGAAATATCAAGCGTGACGACACGCATATATCACACCATTAGCGAATTAAATTGCACTCCCTAATTGAAGACCTCCAACTAGGGAGTGGGGGACAAACTGTAATGGGTAAAATTCGTATGAACCAAAACTACACTCCAATAACGGACCAGCCAAGCTTGTCTCGGCAGACAGAGCAGAGCAAACACGCTCTGGCAGAGGCGCGATCCCTCTGCTCTGGCAACAGCATGATTTCTCTGCTCCGGCAGAGGCGCGATCCCTCTGCTCTGGCAGCGGCATGATTTCTCTGCTCCGGCAGAGGCGCGATCCCTCTGCTCTGGCAGCGGCATGATTTCGCTGCTCTGGCAGAGGCGCGATCCCTCTGCTTTGGCAGCGGCATGATCTCCCTGCTCTGGCAGAGGCACGATCCCTCTGCTCTGGCAGCGGCATGATTTCTCTGCTCTGGCAGAGGCGCGATCCCTCTGCTCTGGCAACGGCATGATCTCTCTGCTCCGGCAGAGGCGCGATCCCTCTGCTCTGGCAACGGCATGATCTCTCTGCTCCGGCAGAGGCGCGATCCCTCTGCTCTGGCAGCGGCATGATCTCCCTGCTCCGGCAGAGGCGCGATCCCTCTGCTCTGGCAGCGGCATGATTTCTCTGCTCTGGCAGAGGCGCGATCCCTCTGCTCTGGCAGTAGCGCCATAGTAAACATCTCAACACGAAAGTATACAAACTGGATTATAAGCTTACGAAAACCTAGGCAAACATGGGTGACTAGGTCAAACGAAAGTAGCGGAAGATCGTTTCCTAAAAAATCGGAACCGCTAGGGTTTCAAAGAACATTCCAAAAAGCCTTAACCCTAGTCGCCTCCCGGCAGGCCCATAACCTATATATACTACTTCACTAACAGAATAGAGGCACGCCTTCATTGATATTCATTCTTATACTTACGATCTCTCAATCTTCCGCCTCCACGCTCTTGACTTTCAAGGGTTCCGATTGTTGGACTAGCCCCACTGGCCCGGACATTCGTCGCCCCTTGTTCCACATCGCTCCTCAGCCTTAAATCAACTTTCGGGATACCCCGATCTCCCGGATACTTCATTTACTATCGTCTTTTTCTTTATCATTTATTCATTTCAGTTACGTTATTTACGTTGAATACTTATATCCGTTCACTGACTTGAGCGTCGGAGGCCCTTCCATCGACACCCCCACCGGTGCTCTTCGGAGGGCTCTAACGTTACTTGTGGTCTCAGGTTGCTAGTGACCGTCGATCCAGACGTGACCGACGTCGCTTCCGTAATTGTCGGATTCACCCCCTACAAATTTAACCTTGACAATTAAATTTTCGAAATTGACATACTCACAAGGACCATGCCATTTTCAATTTAATTTCTTGGTTATCTTATTTAATTCCGTCCTCTAAAGTACTTGTGAAAATCATACGAGTAAGCCACGTTAGTGTGGACGTTTACCGCATAACTCCCACTACTTAAATGGATTTAAATATTTTTCAAAAGAAATCTCAACTTGACAAACTCGTGAAATCAAACATGAAGTAAGCCACGTTAGTGTAGACGTTTACTCACATCTTCAATCACTTTGTCTTGAGACCGCTTGTGGAGGTCTAAAATAATTTTTAAGCACTATAAAAATTATTAAAACAGCTTAGTCTTTTTCTTTCAAAATGTTTTATCATGCTCAACACATAATCCTAAACATGCTCGCAGAATTCTAAAACATGCTCAGGAAAATGATAAACCTTGCATGCTTGTCTAAGCGCAGTTAATAAACACATATCAACAAGCAGAGACAAACGAGCAGGCAAAGAGCATAAAGGATTAACCCCACGACATGCAAAGAACAGAATAAAAGAAAATAAAGTTCTTCGTGACCCATTCGTGGAAACCCAATTCTAATCTATTACATTTAACAGAAAAGAATAAAACTGAAAGCTCGGCCTAAAACTGCTCCATTGGGCCTAGGGTTTGGCCCCCTAGGGTTTCTTTGAGAAAAGCGCCGCCTAGGGTTTGGGAACCCCTAGGCGGCGCCGCCGCATCAACCACGGCAACAGCAGCGCGTGAGACGCACGCACAGCAGCGCGACCCGATGCACGTGCGGCGCATGTCGCCTCCCGACGCCGCCACAGTCTCCCTCTGCATGGCAGCCCGCTCCAACTGTTCTCCGTCTGATCTGATCGTCGTCGTCTCCCTCTCGTTTTCCACAATTACAGATTACAATCGAAAAACAATTTATAATTGAAATTCTAATCTAACCACGGATTTTCTCGTGGTGAAAAACGATTGCAACATCAAAATGACGTATCCCACGAATCAACAGACCACGAAGAACAACAGCAGATAACCAAATTAAAAACACGCACATATTGATCGAACACGAATTAGCAGACAGAGCCAAGAAAACTAATCCGGGCTCTGATACCAATTGAAGGAATATTAAATTTAATTAATACTCGATTTGCCTGAGGATCGTCTCTTGGATTATCTTAATTCACCATACATCGATTAAATCTAGCATGCTCCTATTAATTTAAGTGCTGCACCTTGGAGTTAGAATCACTTACTTGTGAATTGAACGTAGAGGCTGTTGACGATTGAATCAAAAGACTCCAGTTTTGACCCAATTCGTCACTGAACAGGTCAGCCAACTTCAACGCTCCGTTTGACCCCTCAACCGACCTCGAATCGTATTTTTCATAGAAATACGACTTCTTCGTCTTCGAAAGAGATTTCCGTGACCGCCTATTTCACCTCAATCGGAGCTCTGTAGAGGACGTTATGGCTGTTTTTTGGAGACTGCCAGAACTTGATTTCCTGTAAAAATCTGACTCCAGCTCAGATCTTCTGAACTGTATCCCGCTCAGTTCCCAACGTTGGATGGACAACGAACTATGAGAACTCCCAGAGAATTCGACCCCTACAGTTGGCGTCTCCTTATTGCTCTGCTCTCTAAAACCCTAATTTTTGTGTGTCTTATTCTGAGAGCAGATATTTGTATTTAAAGACAAAACACAGACCTAGGGCCTTAATAACTGTAATAGGCGACTCCTACTGGGCTCAGGAGACTTTGGGCAAGTCCAGGGATCAGATACAAGGAATAAAGATGGGCCTCAAATGAATTAATTCTTATGATTAGCTCAGATCACAATTAATTCATAAATATTAATTTGTTCAACTAGAGAATCAATATTGACTTACCCCTTTATTATCGATGATGAGTCGGGCTTGTATTTAGACTTATTAGACCTCCGTATTTAAAATATCTGACATCCATTAATTAATTAAAGCTATGACATCCAGTGGTCCTGGGTTGCTCTTTTTGTTGTCTGTCGTCTCCTCAACTTTTTGGGTTTCTCTGGTCTTGGTTCATGCTTTTATTTCTCTTGCTCTGGTTTTCGGTGTGTAAGATGGGCCTCCTAGGGACGATGGTTCGACCGGAGTCTCTGAGGTTGTCCCTTTTCCGCTTACTGCTAGTTTTTGTTGGTTTTTTCTCTTAGACGGGCACTCTTTTTCCTCTTTTAGGATTTTCCCTTTGGGTTTGCCTTTAAGAGGTTTTAATGAGGGTTGGTCCTTAGTCTGCACCTGTGCTCTCAAGGGTTTAGGTTCTTTACGTTGTTTTTCATTTTTAATAAAATTTCTATTTCAGCAGAGTGAGTGAAGAACGGCCGAACATAATCTGAAACCTGAATACGCTCCACTATCCTATAACCCAGTCAATTATCTACCCAAAGGAGAACCGAAGAGCCATCCCCCATTGAACAAAAGGAGTCCGAGCGAAGGGAAATAATTGTAACACCCCGTACTTTTTCTTATTAGCAATAGTGTCGAGACAC
The DNA here is from genome assembly GCF_028751815.1 of Salvia miltiorrhiza. NCBI lineage: Eukaryota > Viridiplantae > Streptophyta > Magnoliopsida > Lamiales > Lamiaceae > Salvia > Salvia miltiorrhiza. The sequence goes on along the minus strand of NW_026651458.1, from coordinate 1,528,008 downwards.
TACTGAGAATATTTCGATAGTGTGATATATTAGATTTTTGATTATTTTAGATGAGACAGAGTTTCTTTATAGATAGAAATATGAGTTGTTCGAACCAATGACGGAGTTAGAAATTGAATAGCTTTGAGAAAACGAGTTGAGATGCTGATTGAAATTGAGAAGAGATATATTTTATTTTCGATACGAATATAGAACTATCGGTGAGACTGACTGTCCTATTATGTAAATAAGAACAACGAGATAGAAATAAAGTTGAGGAAGATAAGTGAGAATCCCCATAGAGAAGAGTCGATTTGAGAGATGATCTGTTTGACGTTAAATGTCGATTGTTTTGGCGTGACATTATCTGAGATTATTTGATTGATTGATATGTGACTTAATTGATACGTGCGCAGTTATGATTGAGTGATTATGATTTTTCTTGAGATTTATAGCATGAGATATTTATTTTGAAATCTTTTATGAACGAGGTTTATTTTTTTAAACGATGAATAATAAAATCACTAGCGAGGATATAAATTTATTTTCTAATGAAATTTCTCGGGATTAATATTTTTTTTTTTGAGATAAATGTGAAGTGAGTTATGTGTGTGCACTAATTACTAGTGTTATTTTATTTTGGCCACATTAGTGCATAAGTATAGTTTTTTTTTTAATTAAAGAGTGAGATACATGATTTAATTTTACTACACACTACCACTCTCACAATCATTATTTTAATGATTAAAACATGTGCTCTAAATAAACAAGTGGGCAAGTGGTACACTTAGCATTAATTATGTTTGAGGTTTAGGGGACAAGTTCATTAAATGAGCATTAATTAATTAAGTAGCTTGGGGAGCAAGCTTGAGTCTTAAACAAAAATAAAATTTCTCTCCACCCCATTCTCACGCCTACTCTCCCTCTCTCTTACCTCTCTCACTTTTCCCTTTCTACCACCATGGATAACCATTCTCAAAGCTTCCAAGATCCTTTCTACACCAAGAAACTCCATCAAATCAAGTCCTAAACATCTATATTCCTTGAATCAAGAACTAGTTTGGAGGGATTTTCAAGCTTGAAGCAAAAGAGAAGTTTTTTTTTTATCCTTCTTTAAATCATTGAGTAAGTACTAGATCTATTTAGATCTAAGCTTGATTGAGTTATATATGTGTATAAATGGATTAGATCTAGCAAGAAAACATCATTTTCTTTTTCTTTGTAATTTTCAAAATTTAGGGGTTTTCCCCTTCAAAAAATTTTCTTATTCTTTTCTTAATTTGGCATGAGATCTTTGCTTATTGAGGTGTTTTGAGATGATTTCAATGTGTATTGAGAGGCTTTGCTATGAGATATGATTTTTCATTTAGGTTAGTTTGTCTTAAATAAGAAATTCTTGAATCTATGGATTAAATGATGAATTGATGGTGAATATGAGCTTATGAGATGACTAATATGATATTTGATGGAGTAGATTGATGATTGAAGTTGATGGTCAAATTTCGGTGAGAGTTAGTTTAATGTGATTTGGGTAAAACTTACTCTATGGTGTAATTGATTAATTGATTGGTTAATAATGCAATTAGGTGATTCAATTTGATTAATCTAAGGTTGGATTAAGGATTTATGCATGTTTGTAGATTTTCAAAAAGTTTAGTTTGGTAAAAATTGGGACTTTGTGATCTATGTGTTAATTGATTAAATTGGCTAAGTTTAATGGTTATTAAGCATGATAGAAATGATAATTAGGGATCAATTTGGTTAATTGTCAAGAATGCCTAAAATTGGTTAAGTTTAGTTTACTAATAATTTGGAACTTTTGATTAATGAGATAAATACTTGAATTGATGATGTTTATATGTTAGTTAGACTACTAGCAAGGAGAAAGCATGATTAATTTAGTTAATGATGTTGATTTGTGAAAGTTTCCCGAGTTTAGTTTGCGTGCATACATGAGATCTTATATATAAGATGAGTTATGAGTCGAACATGTTTATATATGGCTATTTGATGATTAATTGAGCTTATATATGCGATATGAGACGAAACGGACCAACCCCTAATGACTTATGTGTTGGCCGAATGTAAGGAGAAAAATAGGAAGTCGATGTTTGAATTTTCTTGAGTTATATGATTATGTATTTATGTTATTGTGTATTATGTGAGCTTAATTTGAATTTATGAGAATTTTTTTCACCGAAGACGTCCGGAGTTTAAGTATATTTGCTTTATGCTCAAGTTTAGAGTTAATTTGAGAACCTTTTTAAAGGCTACTGACCTACTGTTTTCGACGATAGTTTTCTATCCAAAAATATTGAAAATTTTATGATTGGTTTATATGAGAGTCTTGAGAATACTGGTAAAATTTTAAGTCAATTGGACTTCGTTTACTAGTTTTATAAAATAAAAAACTAAAACTGCTACTTTCTGCCGAAATGTTCGGTGAGTAGCCAATAGAGTCACCTTTTTCAGTATCTTTACCTAATGTTTTGGAGCCCAAATTTTTATTGTTACGACATGAGTGTCTTAGATAAGTACCCACCAAATTTCAAGTCTTTTCGGAAAGGTTTACTATTTTTCAAAAATCAAGGTTTTCAATTGCTCAAAACTGCCGAATATGGTAGACTGTAGGAAAAAAGTCATATCTCCTAAACTACTTGGAGTTTTTCATCCTACTTTTTTTTTTAATGAAACTAGACTCAAAGAGGTTTCAATTGGTATAGGTCACGACTCCAGTGGAGTTCTGTACCGAGTCTGATGAAGTCTTTAAATCGAGTCAGTGCAGAATGATGTTGTTTGTGACATGTCTATGTGTGAATTTATATGCTTATGTGATTATGCTTGTTTATGTGCTTGATTGCTATGAGTTTAACCCGAGTTGAGTGTTAAGTCGAGAGTAGGACTTGTGAATCCTTAGGAGTTAAGTATACCTAGGGATTGAGATTTATTTGGGTAAATAGAAGATGAGTGATAAGTTATATCTTGAGACGAGATTGCATTTTAGTAAATGAGCTTCTAACTGAGGTTTATCTTATCTCATGAACCACTCACGTTGTGACATCTGAAGTTACGCGCAGAGGACGGAGGTAATATCGCCCAAGTATTACGAGAGTAAGCTAAGTTTGTCAGGTGGGCATTATTTTGAGTATACATATTATACGAGCTTTCTTAAATGATATGATACTTATGATTATGAATTTAGTTAATGTTATGCTTAAAACTAATTGACTTGCCGAGTTTTGTTGATAATGACTTGTGTGTTACCCTCTATTGATGAGACGAATTCGGTCCTGCCACAAGCGGGATTATGTGCACAGAGGTGACTGTGAGCCGTCTATCGGGTCGGCCGGTCACGGTACTTGAGAGGGAGGCCTACTTCTCAGTACCTTTGATGATGAGTAGTGGATGTGGTACATACATAATGAATGTTTAAACTGCGCAGTTGCTTTATTATGATGTTATGATTTGCGAAATTGCATGCACAGGTTCTTCTCTAACTAAAACCCCTGTGTGTTGCTTAATGTGGCAAGTTCAATTTATAGCTTTAAGAGCAAGCTTTCATTTGTTTTTCGGCATATGTCCAATGAGTACTTTGTACTCAGCCCTGCATATATTTCTAAATGTGCAGGATAAGCGAGGATGGAGAATGGTCTGGTGCTGGCGAGGATTTTGTTCCGATGTTATCCTTTTACTGTATTTATATTACATACGGTAGCTTTTTGATGTTGATGTTTATATTTTGGACTTAGTCAAGAAGTATACTCTCGGCTATATGTCTTCATACATATAGTCTGTACACGTTTTGCTGCGAGACTCTGTAAATTATGAACCTTTGTGAATAATTAACTATGTCCGCTTTGTAAACTTTGTCGAGAATCCCTGTACTTTTGAACTTACGAAGCCGATAATATTTGTGTCTTTGAGATGATGTTATTGTTGTTCATCTTTGCATGTTTTGTTGTGAGCTTCCGCTTGTTGTTTGATCTAGTTCTCCCTTCTTCACTTTATTATTTTATTTAGTTGTATCGATACCCGGTCTACACTATCACTGGCTAGACGGAGGGCTGCGATAATAATTATAGGTTGAACCCCCCCCCCCCCCCCGCCAAATAGTAGACGAAGCCCACCGAGAGTGATCCACCAGGCCATTAGTAAGTTATAACCGGTAGACACATATGTGTAATGAATATTTTGACCAAGGAACGATGAGTATAGTGAGTATTCACAGATTCGACGTTTTGACTAGATTGTCTTTTATCACTGATATTTTTGTTTAGTGTTTTCATTTTATTTTCGTTATTTCGAGTCAAGTTGAGTTTAGTTCGGAGAGGTGTCTCGTGACCAGGACGATACTCCACCCCACCATTTTCATTTTTGGTCGTGATAAGAGATGCAACTACACCAACTCCCTGTGGGATCAACCCTCTCTTATCACTGGCACTACTCCCTGTGGGATCGAACCGGGGTTTGAAACCAAACCTATCCTCAGGAGGATAGATGGAGCAATTCGGGTGAGATCCAATGTAGATCCAACTTTCGATTCACTTGTGGGATCTGGGCGGTCCTGGGGGCCACCACGGCTCATCTCTTCTCGAGAATCCATACATCCCTTATCAGTGTATGTATAGCTATTTCTCGAGCACAGGTTTATGTTCGGCCTTAATGGGAAAAGAAAATAGAGCACCTAACAACGCATCTTCACAGACCAAGAACTACGAGATCACCCCCTTCATTTTGGGGTGACGGAGGATCTTACCATTCGAGCCATTTTTTTTCATGTTTTTCCCGAAGGTCTGGAAAAAGCTGCAATCAATAGGATTTCTCTAATCCTCCCTTCCCGAAAGGAAGAGTGTGAAATTCTTTTTCCTTTCCGCAGGGACCAGGAGATTGGATCTAGCCGTAAGAAGAATGCTTGGTGATTTATGCTTTTTTGATTCATATTTTGGGTGTTTATGTGCGTTATGGGTTTCTATTTTTGGTCTCGTTCTATCGCAGCCCGATCCCCGACGCTAGTGATAGCGTGGACCGAGTATCGATACGACTATTTTAAAAGAATAAAAGACAACAAGAACTAGATTGAACGTCATGCGGAAGCTTACATCAAAGCATGCTAAGGTAAGGCATCATAAATTAACTCAAGGGTAAAAACATCAACATCGTCATAACTTCATAAATATCAGGAATTTCAAGATAAAAAACAAAGCAGGTATAGCTTATTTTTCATAAGGAAGCATAATATTCAGAGTATCGCAGCAAAAGGCGAATCGATTATATGTATGAAGACATATAATAGAGAGTAAATTGCTTGATTTCAAAAGAAAGCAAAGTATCTCAATTGTCAAGACTCTATTAACATAAAGGCAATACAAAAATATAAACACGTCGATTGAAACGTTTCCCCCACCAGCACCAGACCAATCTCGCTCCTTGCTTAGCCTGCATATTTAGAAATACATGCAGGGCGTGAGTACATAATACTTAGTGGGCAAACGCCGAAAAACAAGAAAGGTGCTCTTAGAGCTATAGGTTTGAAACTTGCCACATCTCAGCAATACACAGGAATAAAATTAACGTAAATGAACCTGTGTAAGCAGTTTTAATAAACATGACATCATAAAGAAATGACTGCAGTCAAAGATCTCAACATGTATGCACCACATCTACAACTCATCATCATCAAAGGTACTGAGAAGTAGGCCTCCCTCTCAAGTACCGTAACCGGCCGACCCGAAGACGGCTCACAGTCACCTCTGTACACAAAATCCCGCTTGTGGCAGGACCGAATTCGTCTCATCAGTAGAGGGTAACACACAAGTCATTATCAACAAAAATCGGCAAGTCAAACAGTTCTCAAGCATCATTTATCTCAAAACATTTGATAAACTCATAACATCATCAAAACAGTTTAGAAAGCTCGTATGATATATGTATACTCAAAATATTGCCCACCTGAAGTCCTTCGCTCAACTTGGAAAAAAAAACAGGCGACTTACTTCTTCGTCTCGCTCGGGCCTTCATATATCATCATCATCGTCATCGAAGGTTCATGTGATAAAACAAACCTTAGTTAGAAACTCATTTACTAAAACCAATCTCGTCTCAAACTAATACTTCTTACTCATCTTCTATTTACCCAGTAAATCTCAATCCCTAGGTATACTTAACTTCTAAGGATTCACACGTCCTTCTCTCGACTTAACACTCAACTCGGATCAAACTCATAGCAATCAAGCACAAAAACAAGCATAAACACATAAGCATATAAATTCACACATAGACAAGTCACAAACAAGCTTCACTCTGCACTGACTTGAACTAAAAACATCACCAGACTCGGCACAGAACTCCATTGGAGTCGTGACCTATACCATTTGAAACCTCTTTGAGTCTAGTTTCATTAAAAAAAGTAGGATTAAAAACTCCAATTAGTTTAGGAGATATGACTGTTTTACTATAGTCTACCATATTCGGCAGTTTTGAGCAATCGAAAGCTTTGATTTTTCAAAAATAGTAAACGTTGTCAAAAAGGCTTAAAAATAAAACTTTGGGCTCCAAAAAGTTAGGGAAAGATACTGGAAAAGGTGACTCTATTGGCTACTTACCCAACATTTCGGCAGAATGTAGCAGTTTTTGTTTTCTATTTTATAAAAATAGTAAACGAAGTCCAAATGACTTGACATTTTACCGGTATGCTGAAGACTCTCACATATACTTACTATAAATTTTTTATAGTGTTTGGGTAACAAAAACCCATCGAAAACAGTAGGTCAGTGCGTCTTAAAAATGACTCCCAACTCAAACACACAAGCAAACATGCACAACTCTACACTCCTTCAAAGAAAACTTATCAAAGCTCATCTTAAACACTTAGAACACTCAAAACATTCAAGCATGAACAAAATACTCATCACAACTCAAACTTGACTCCTCTCTTACATCTCAAACTCAAATCTCAAAGAAAATATTTTAACAAACGCATCATTTCAATACTCATCTCATTTTCATGCTCAAAAGTACTCAATTACTCATATACGACCTCATACATCATATAACTCGTTATACACACATAGACTCTCTTTTATCATGCAAACTAAACTCGGAGAAAACTCACATATCAACGTGGACTCTTAATTAAAGCATGACAAACATCCACATAATGATCGTATAGCAATTAAACCTCATTAAACCAATCATTGACCTCATAACATATGAAAACCTAAAACTTGTATAAACTAAACTAATTCAAAATTTGATTTAACCAATATTTGACCTAACCAAACATAATTAGACTCTAATATCATGCTCAATTACATATATCTTAAGCCAATTCACTTAATTAACACATAGGCATGAAAGTCCTAATTTTTATTAAACTAAACTTTTTGAAATTCCATAAATACACATGAAACATTAATCCAACCTTAGATCTATCAATTAAAACCATTTAATCTCACATATAAACCATCAATTAATAATTTAGGGCATAGATACACATATCCCTAATTTTATCAAACTAACTCACATCAAAGTCATCAATTAACATCATATCCTCAATCTACTCCATCAATCATCATCTTAGACATCTCATAATCTCATGCTCATCATCAATTCATCATTTCAAACATCAACTCACAGATTCCCAATTTTGGGTAAACTAAACTCACTCAAACTTTGCATCTCAAGTCATAGCTTTTCAAAACACACATCAATCATCACCAAACATATCATAGATCACATTTCTCACCCCAATTTAAGGAAAGAAAAAGAAAAATTTTTGAAGGGTAGAAACCCATATTTTCGAAAATTCTAAAAAAAGAAGAAGGGAGTGATTTCTTGCTTCAATCTCCAAATATGCTCACATATAACATCATACAAGTTAGATCTATGAAATTAAAGATCAATTACCCAAGCTTACACCAAAAATCAAACTTTCTCTTTCTAACTTTGAAATCAAACTCCAAGGATTTTCTTGAATTCTAGGAGATAGAGGGTGTTTAAGGTTAGATCTAGAGGTGGATTTGTTTTTGGTATGAATCTATGAAGCTTCGAAGGTCTTCATCTATGGTTGGTAATGGAGGAAAAGAGAGAGATGAGGGAGAAAGTGTCAGAGTAGTCCGATCCCGACACTAGTTATAGTGGGGTACGAGTATCGATACGACTATTTTAAAAGAATAAAAAATAAGAAGAATAGGTCGAGCATCAAGCGGAAGCTTACATGAAAAAGTGTTAAGGAAAATCATCATAAATTAACTCCAGGGGTATAAACATGAACATCGTCATAACTCCATAAATATCAGGAATTTCAAGATAAAAAACAAAGCAGGTATAACTTATTTTTCATAAGGAAGAATAATATGCAGAGTATCACAGCAAAAGGCGAACCGATTATATGTATAAAGACACATAACCGTGAGTATATTACTTGATTCAAGAGAAAATAAAGTATTTCAATCATCAAGACTCTATCAATCATAACGGCAATATTAAATATGAACACATCGATTGAAACGTTCCCCCACCAGCACAAGACCAATCTCTCTCCCCGCTTAGCCTGCACATTTAGAAATATATGCAGGGCGTGAGTACATAATACTCAGTGGGCAAACGCCAAAAAAAACAAGAAAGGTGCTTTTAGAGATATAGGTTTGAAACTTGCCACATCTCAGCAATACACAAGAAAAAAGTTAGCGTAAATGAATTTGTGCATGCAGTTTTAATAATAAACATCATAAATATGTGTCTGCAGACAAGTAATCGACATGTATGTACCGCATCTACAACTCATCATCATAAACAAGGTACTGAGAAGTAGGCCTCCTTCTCAAGCACCGTGACCGGCCGAACCGAAGACGGCTCACAGTCACCTCTGTGTACACAATCCTGCTTGTGGCAGGATCCGAATTCGTCTCATCTCATCAGTAGAGGGTAACATACAAGCTCAACATCAAAAATTAGCAAGTCAAACAGTTCTCAAACATCATTTATCTCAAAATATTTGCTAAACTCATAACATCATTAAATCATTTTAGAAAGCTCGAATGATATACATATACTCAAAATATTACCCACCTGAAGACCTTACTCAAAATCTCCCGTCAAGCGGAGTTACTTACTTCCTTCCTCTGCTTGTGTCTTCAGGGATCATCATCATAATCGAAGGTTCATGTCATAAAAATGAATCTCGATTAGAAACTCATTGACTAATTCTCAAGCCTTAACTAATGCTCTATTTCATATTCTATCTCCTTACTCAACTCTATATAAATTCTCCACTCATCTCAAATCCTTAAGTTCAAGGATAGGTTTCGAGAAAATCATGGTTCTAAGTCTCGATTTATCTCTCATATAAGGCTCGTCTAATCTCATTCAAACACATAGGCAACACAATCACATAAGGTACATAAGAAACACAATCAAACATCATCAAAACATGCTCTGTTTTTACACTGACTCAACTTAAAAATTTAATCTGTTCTGACTCCGACACCTCCTGGACTCTAGACTCATACCTAAAGAAAGATCTTCGAGTCTAGTTTCCTATAAAAAAAAGTAGAGTCGAAAACTCCAAGTGGTTTGAGAGATATGACATTTTTACCACGATCTACCATATTAGGCAGTTTTGAGTAATCGAAAACTTGAATTTTTGAAACAATAGTAAACGTTTCCGAAAAGGTCTGAAATTTGGTGAATACTTAGCCAAGACACTCATGTCTCAACAATAAAAATTTGGGCTCCAAAATGTTAAGGAAAGATACTGAAAAAGGTGACTCTATGGGCTACTCACCGAATATTTCGGTAGAACGTAGCAGTTTTGGTTTTATATTTTATAAAACTAGTAAAAAAAGTCCAAATGACTTGAAATTTTACCGGTATGCGCAAGACTCTCATATAAACGTGCCATAAAATTTTCAAGGTGTTTGGGTAACAATAACCCCTCGAAAATGTGCGTCATGAAAACAATGACTCCAAACTCAACCACACAAGTACACATGCTCAACTCAACATTCCTTCAAAGAAAACTCATCAAAGCTCATTTTTAAACACTCATAGCACTCAAAAACATTTAAGCACAACTTAATACTCATCATAACTCAAATTGACTCTCCTCCTACATCTTAGACTCAAATCTCAAGGAAAACGTTTCAACAAACGCATCATTTCAATTCTCTTCTCACTTTCATGCTCAAAATTACTCAAATACTCAAACATGATCTCATATATCATATAACTCATTATACACACATATATCCTCTTTAATCATACAAACTAAACTAAGTCCCAATTTTATTTAAGCCAACAAAAGACCTAGTCAAACATAATTAGACACTACTATCATGCTCAATTACATATATCCTAAACCAAATCACTTAATAAACACATAGGCAAGAAAGTCCTAATTTTCAATAAACTAAACTCTTTGAAATTTTATAAACATACATGAAACCTTAATCTAATCATAGATCTATCAATTTTAACCATTTAAACTCACATATAATCCATCAATTTACAATTTTAGGGCATAGATACACATACCCCTAATTTTATTGAACTAACTCACCTCAAATTCATCAATTAACATCATATACTCAATCTACTCCATCAATCATCATCATAAACATCTCATAGACTCATTTTCATCATCAATTCATCACTTAACACATCAACTCACAAATTCCCAAATTTTGGGTAAACTAAACTCATCCAACTTTCACATCTCAAGGCATAGCCTTTCACAACACATATTAATCATCACCAAACATCATATAGATCTCATTTTTCTCCTCAAATCAAGGAAAGAAAAAGAAAATTTTTTGAAGGGTTGAGACCCATAATTTTTGAAAATTGGGAAAAAAAAGAAGGGGTGATTTTCTTGCTTCAATCTTCCATAAATACTCATATATATAATCATAAAAGTTATATCTATGGATTTAAAGGTCACTTACCCAAACTTACACCAAAACTCACACTTTCTCTTTCTAGCTTTGAAACCAATCTTCAAGGATCCTCTTGAATTCAATGAGATTGAAGGTGTTTAGACAAGATTTGGTGGTGGATTAGTGTGTTTGGTATGATTTTTAGGAAGCTCCGAAGGTCTCATTAATGGTTGACAATGGTGGAAAGTGAGAGACGAGGGAGAGAAGGTGGTGGTTGAAATTTGATGGGTGAAGGAGAGAGAGAATTGCTTTGCAAGATTGAATTTGATTTGATAATCTTAGAGAGATTTGCTAGATCTTAGTGAATATTGGGCATTAATTGCCTTGATCTCTCTCTCTCTAATCTCTACACTCTCTTAAGCAATCCACTTGGCAAGTGGGTAATTAAGCACATACTCAAAGGGATAAAATAATAATGTGAGAAGGGTGATTAAATAATAACCATAATAATTATGGAAATATTACTCATTAATAAAATACCACAGCATAATTATTCATGTGACCAAATAAAATAATTATAGCACTAATATTAGTGCACTCACTCAATTATAATATTCCTCATCATAGGAGAAATAATTTAAAAATATTATGCTTGGAAAAATTTCCATAAACCGGCATCATTCGATTTCTCGTAAAAATAAACCACACTTTCTTCGGAAACTTAATTAAAATTCCAAGTGCTAAAGTCCTCAAATAAAAATCATAATAACTTGGTCATAAAGACACAAGTAACGAAAATCACATAATCAATCAGTCACGTAATTTCACATAATTTCACGTCAAAGCAGTCGGCAAACATAGACAACTAGACGTCTCTCTGACCAACTCTTTTCATCAAGGGATCTCACTCTTTCTTTCTCAACTCTATGTCAAACTCATTATTCCTATTTTCTTAATTGGACAGTCAATCTCTGATAACTCGGTATCCGGTAATTCTATTTTCGGTAGTCGGAAATAAAATAAAATCTCAACTCAATTCAATCAGCATCTCTATCTCAACTCATTTCTCAAATCTCTTCACTCTAACTCTATCATTGGTTTGTCCACTCATATCTCTATTTAAAAGACAATCTGTCTTATCTGGTCATAAAAAAAATAATCTCACATCTCGACATCTCAGTACTCTCATTAGTGTTAAGACACTAACTCACAACATAAGGAAAAGTACGGGGTGTTACAGAAAGATGGGTGGTCGAAAATGAGAGTGAAGGAGTGAGAGAGAATTTTGCAAGATTGAATTTGATTTGGATGATCTTTGAGAAGATTTGCAAATCTTATAAGAGATTTGGCATTTAATGCCTTGATCCCCTAATCTCTACACTCTTAAATTAATGCTCTAATCCACTTGGCAATTTTTGGTATTTAGGCACATGCTTAAGGGAATAAAATAATAATGTGAGAGAGTGTAGTAAATGAATAATAACAATAATTATGGAATGTTACTCATTAGTGAAATGCCATAGTATAATTATTCATGTGACCAAAATAAAAATAAATATAGCACTAATATTAGTACACTCACTCAATTATAATATTCCTCATCATGGAAAAAATAATTTAAAAATATTTTGTTCGGAAAAATTCTATAAACCGGCATTCTTCGATTTCTTGGTAAAATAAATCGCGCTTGCTTTGGAAACTTAATTAAAATTCCAAGCGCTAAAGTTCTCAAATAAAAATCATAATAACTCTCTCATGATGGCACACGTAACAAAAATCACATAATCAATCAGTCACGCAAATTCACATATCATCACATCAAAGCAAACCGCAAATCACGAGCAAACTAAACGTCTCTCAGACCGACTCTTATCATCAAGGGTTCTCGCTCTTTCTTTCTCGACTCTATTTCCAACTCGATATTCCTATTTTCTTAATAGGACAGTCAATCTCTCTGATAACTCGGTATCCGGAAAATGGAAGAAGACGCCGATCATCTCGGCACTGCAAGCAAGAAAGCTCTTGCGGAGAAAAGATACAACCGCATATGTTGTATATCTGAACCAGAGAGAGGAATCCAAGGCAAACGTTGATGACGTGCTAGTCGTGCGAGAATATAAAGACGTTTTTCCTGAAACTTTACCGGGTTTACCACCAGATCGACAGCTTGAGTTTACGATCGATTTAGAGCCTGGCGCAGCACCGACGTCGAAAGCGCCGTATCGAATTGCCCCTGCACAGTTGCAAGAGTTGAAGCTGCAACACCAAGAACTTCTAGATATGGACTTCATTCGACCTAGTGTTTCCCCGTGGGGAGCACCAGTTCTTTTTTTTAAAAAGAAGGATGGAAGCTTGAGGTTGTGTATCGACTATCGAGAGTTGAACAAAGTGACGTTAAAGAATAAGTATCTATTACCTCGAATCGATGATCTGTTCGATCAACTATAAGGAGCAAGCACTTTCTCAAAGATTGAAAGAAGAAAGGATTTTTTGGTTAGACGCATGGAATTGGCTAAGCATTTTCTTCGAACAAATATAGAACCAGAATGGATGGTTTTGTGTCTATTACCGGTTCTTCCTCCTAAGTTAAGACCCATCATTCAGATAGATGGGGGTAAATTAATGAGCTCAGATATTAATGAACTCTATAGAAGAGTTATCTATCGGATCCACTCATCAAGTTCCCATTGAAATAGGATCCACACAAGGAAAGCACTTGCCATTCGTTGGTTATTAGCGGCATCCCGAAAATGTCCAGGTCAAAATATGGCTTTCAAATTAAGTTTTGAATTAGTGGATGCTGCCAAAGGGAGTGGCGATGCCATACGCAAAAAGGAAGAGACTCATAAAATGGCAGAGGCAAATAGAGCTTTTGTACATTTTCGTTAATCCATGAACATGATCTATACATCTCGATCGAAAAAGAATCAAGAGAAAAAGAAAGAATCGGAATGGATCGATATATTTCTCGAAACAAACGAAAAGGAAACGAAAGATGAAACATAAATCATGGATCAACTAAGCCCTCCCGGGGACTTTCTTAAAGAGGAACCTCATGTAAATACCATGGAATAAGGTTTGATCTTGATCCTATTCCATTCCAAAAATGGAAAGTTCGACACAATTGGGATTTTTTTTTTGGAAATTGGATGCAGTTACTAATTCATGATCTAGCATGTACAGAATGTTCGTGTTAGTCTTCATAGACGATATCTTGATTTACTCGAAGAGTAAACGAGAACACGAAGAGCATTTGAGGATCGTGTTGGAGAGATTGCGAGCTGAAAAGCTTTATGCGAAGTTTAGCAAATGCGAGTTTAGGCTTAAAGAAATCAATTTTCTTGGCCATATCGTTTTCGCGAGAGGAATTGAGGTGGACCCAGCGAAAGTTCAAGCGGTATAGGAGTGGAGATCGCCAACCACACCGCACGAGATTCCCAGTTTTCTGGGATTAGCAGGGTATTATCGACATTTTATTGAGGGCTTTTCAAAAATTGCTAAGCCATTGACGCACCTGCTAAAGAAAGAAGTCAAGTTCGTTTGGACAGACGAATGCGAGCGAAGTTTTCAAGAGCTGAAGAAGAGAATCACTATTGCCCTAGTTTTAGCTGTTCCAAAGGTAGATAAAGAGTATGCAGTTTACACAGATGCATCAAAGAATGGTCTAGGATGTGTACTGATGCAAGAGGAAAAAGTTATAGCGTATGCTTCGCGACAACTGAGATCACACGAGATGAGTTATCCAACGCATGATTTAGAATTAGCAGCCGAAGTGCATGCTTTGAAGATCTGGAGACACCATCTCTACGGAGCACGGTGTGAGATATACACCGATCATAAAAGTCTCAAATACTTGTTTGAGCAAAAAGATCTGAACATACGACAAAGAAGATGGCTAGAATTAGTGAAGGATTACGATTGTGGGATAAATTATCATCTCGGAAAGGGTAACGTAGTAGCTGACGCGTTGAGCAGAAAGAATCAAGGAGAGTTGGGATTTCTCCTTACTCGAGAAGAGAACCTGATCAAGGAATTCGAGAAGATGAATTTGGAGGTAGTAATACCACAACAACCGACAGAAATAGTAATTTATGCACTGAGCATTACACATGACTTACGATCGAGAATAGTCACAGCTCAAAGAGAGGATGAGAAGATGAAAAGGTTGCGAATGAAGATTCGAACCGAAAAAGTGGATAGTTATCAAGAGGCGGCAGATAATGCCATTTTGTTTGAAGGGAGACTGTGTGTGCCTGATAAAGAAGAGCTGAAGAATGAAATGATGGTGAAGCTCATGACACCCCTTATACTGCACATCCAGGAATTACGAAGATGTACCAAGACTTGAAAACAAAGTTTTGGTGGGAAGGAATGAAGCGTGAGATAGCGCCTTTCGTTGAAAGATGTTTAGCATGTCAGCAAGTAAAAGCGTTACACCAACGACCCTATGGCAAGTTACAGCCATTGGAAATTCCAGAGTGGAAATGGAGTGATATAGCCATGGACTTTGTGACGGGATTGCCATAGTCAAAAAGAGGAAATACCGCTATTTGGGTAATCATCGATCGATTGACGAAGAGTGCACATTTTATACCGATTCAGATTACTTATGGATCTGACAAGCTAGCTCAGATTTATATCCGAGAAATAGTGCGATTGCATGGAGTACCGATGACGATCACATCTGATCGAGACTCGAAATTCACTTCACGTTTTTGGATGACCATGCAGAAAGAGTTGGGTACTAAATTGAATTTTAGTACAGCGTTTCATCCGCAAACAGATGGACAGACCGAGAGGACTATTCAAGTATTGGAAGACATGATCCGCACTGTTGTGCTTGATAGAGGAAACCAATGGGAGCAAGTTTTGCCCCTGATTGAATTTGCTTACAATAACAGTTTTCAGTCGACTATCATTATGGCTCCATAAGAAGCCTTGTATGGAAGGAAGTGTAGATCTCCGCTTTATTGGGATGAAGTTGGAGAGAGAAAGGTACTTGGACCTGACGCAATAGAAGAGATGATTTCCATTGTGAGACAGATTCGACGAAGAATAAAAGAAGCACAAGATCGTCAGAAATCTTATGCAGACACCAGAAGGACGGAGATTCAATTTGAAGTGGGAGACAAAGTTTTTCTAAAAGTTTTCCCATCCAGAGGAGTTCACCGTTTCGGAGTGAAAGGAAAACTCAAACCGAGATATATAGGACCTTATGATATATTAGAGAAAGTAGGCCCTATAGCCTATAAACTAGAGTTGCCTCCGAGTTTCGCGAACGTCCATGACGTTTTCCATGTTTCTCAACTGAGAAAGTACGTGTTTGACTCAAAACATGTCATCGATCAAGAAGAAGTGTCCCTGGAACCAGATTTGAGCTACGTGGAGAGACCTGATGCTATTTTGGACTGGAAGATCCAACAATTGAGGAACAAGTCAATTCCTTTGGTGAAAATCCAATGGAGACATCACGGTCAAGAAGAATCAACATGGGAACTTGAAGAGAAGATGAAAAAAAAGTACCCAGAGCTTTTTCCCGAAGGTGAATAACTCAAATTTCGAGACGAAATTTGGTTTTAGTGTTCATATGATGTCAATTTTATAGGAAATTGAGTGTTGGATGATTGTTTTGTGCTTAATTTGCTTTATCTTTTGAAACATGATTCTTACTCGAACTTTGAAGGAAATTTCAGGTTTATTGATTTCGAATTTTGTAACACCCCGTACCTTTCCTTATGATAAGAGATAGTGTTTTAACACTACTGAGAATACTGAGATGTCGAGATGTGAAGATTATGAGTTACGAGTGGACAAACTCATGATGGAGTTAGAGTGAAGAGATTAGAGAAACGAGTCGAGTTATAGATGCCGGTTAATTTGAGTCGGGATTTTATTTATTTCCGACTACCGGGAATAGAATTTCCGGATACCGAGTTATCAGAGGTTGACAGTCCTATTAAGAAAATAGGAATAATGAGTTTGACATAGAGTCAAGGAAGTTGCCGATGAATGGCGAGATGAGTAAAATGGAGATGTTGATAGGATTGAGAGTGATATGCGAGTTGAGATGGAGATGGTAATTTGATTTTGATGATGAGATGAAAGACGAGAGATAGAGTCGAGGTAGTGATTGTGAATCACTATAAAGAGGATTAAGTTAGAGTGATGATGAGTGATGATCCGTTTTTAATGTGATAACGGTGTGAGTTATTTTAATTGACGTTATGTGATTTATCTAATATGTGCGCACTAATATTATTTTGAGTCAGTCTGATTCTCGAAAATTAGCGTACATGATTTATTTTCCACCACACGTTCCTACACTCACACCCATTATTTTAATCCCTTCTCACATGTGGGTAATTAGCCGATTTAGGCTTGCTGCTAAGGGAGGAGACAAGCTACTATTGAGCATTTAATGCTACTTATCTTAAGGGATAAGAATCTTGATAAAACCGAAGCATCTCTCTCTCTCCGTCATTTCTCTCATTTCGGTCTTTCAACTTCTTCTCTCTCCCTCAAGACATTTCTTCTCTCCTTCATTGGAGACTAAGCTCGAAGCTTCACCAGTCAAAACCGAGATAGAATACTCCGCTAAAGCTAGCCTTAAACACTTTCCACGCTTGTTTCAAGAAGATTTGTTGAGTTATAAACCGAGGCAACCGATAAAGACGCCCTTTTTCTTGAAACTCTTGAGTAAGTGTTCTGATTCTTTGAGTCTAGACTTGTTGTGAGAAGTATGTGGTGATATATGTGTGGAATAAGATGTTTAAGCATGAGAAACTCCCCCTTCACTTTATTCGCCATTTTCGAAAATTTGGGCTCATGCCCTTTAAAAATCTTTCTGATTATTTTCTAAAAATGGGGTGAGAAATGAGTTATATGTGATGAGATGTATGTTATACGTGATAATTTGAAGTGATTAAGAGATTTTTTTCAAAACAGAGTCATGAGCATGAGTTTTTACAAAATTTGGTTTGATACAAGAAATAGGGAAAAATCTGTAAGTTATGTCTTGAATGATGTTTTGACGATGAGCATGAATAGATGAAAGGATTAATGTGATCTTTAATGATTTATGGGTATGAAAAGTCGATGGAGTTAGAGTTACTCTTGTTCGCTTTGTTCTGCCTTGAGTTTTGCTCTGCCGAGTTGTGATCCCGCTGGCATGCCAGAGAAGTCGCTTTCCCCGCTGGCATGCCAGAGAGTTCATTTCCCCGCTGCTCTGCCAGCGAATTCATTCTTCTGAGTTCGAGTCCTCTGAAATCGATTCCTCTGAGTTCATTCCTCTGATGTTTGATTCCTCTGACGATCGATTCCTCTGACGATCGATTCCTCTGACGATCGAATCCTCTGACGATCGATTTCTCTGATGATCGATTCCTCTGACGATCGATTCCTCTGACGATCGAGTCCTCTGATGATTGATTCCTCTGACGTGCACCATTCCTCTAGCGACAGAGAGTTCATGATTTTGCTGCCTTGGTAAGTTGATTCCTCTGCCCTGGCGAGTATTTTCCACCTTGACCACTGAGCATTTCTCTGCTCTGGTCTCCGATGAAGTTTTCCTTGATTGCTTTCCCTTTGATGTTAGAGTCTAAGGGACGATGTACTTTGTTTTCCTTCTGATGTTGATAAAACCTTAGTGAGATGATATACAAATCCTTTAAAATCAAGCAATATACTCGCGATTATATGTCTTCATACATATAATTGATACGTCTTTTGCTGTGTTACTCTTGATATTATGATTCCTTATGGAAAATAAGTAGTACCTACTTTGTTTTTCTTCTTGAAATTCCTAATATTCAAGGAGTCATAACGATGTTGATGAATACACCCTTGAGTCAAACTATGAGTCTTTGCCTTGGCATGTTTGATGTAAGCTTCCGCGCCGTTGTTCAATTTAAGTCTTATGGTTCTTTATCCATTTATTTTAGTCGTATCGATACTCGTACCCCGCTATTACTAGCGTTGGGATTTTGGGCTGCGACAGAGTGGTATCAGAGCAGGTCGTCTGCTCTGAGTTAATTGCTTGATTGAGTACTAGTCTAATTTGAGTTCTTAGACTAGTTTGAGAGGGAGTCTTTGTGAAACGAAACCCAAGCACCCCATCTCCTCCGGCTTAACGAGGTAAGAAATTGATGTTGTTTCTTAATGCTTTTCTGATGAGAACTGAGTTTGATGTACTAATGAGTGATGTATTGTTTTGATGACGAAGTTGTTTGATGATGATGAATTCTGATGTGAGGAAGTTGATGAAGAAGATGAGGAGAGATGTTGAGGTTAGTGTGGCCAATGCCCCACCATACCAAACGAGGATGAGATGCCGAGTTATATTGAGATAGCAATGCAGCGATGGTTCAGGGAGTATATCCCGGACGAGGATGACACCTTGGGTGAACTTATGACACGAATGACGAGGATGAGCCGAGCGATGATAATGTGCATCGGATCATAGACGAGTACGAGGAGAAAGAGACGAAGTCGAGTGAGGATGCACCGACTGACGATGCTGAGAGTAGGATATCAGATGATGGCGATGACGAAGACGAGATGGGAGAGTGATAGATGACGACTGAGACTATCTAGAGATGTATAGATATATCTATAGTGATGCTTAGCTAATGAACATAGCTAGAAGCATAGTATAGAACATATATGACGTCTAGTCCCTATGATGCTTGCATAGTTAGAGCATCATTTTGGAGTTAGAGCTTTGGTGCATAAGACCTTACTTTCGTAAAAGACCTCGAGAGAGAAGGGCAGTCTTCCCTTATAGATATATATATATACAGAGAGGTTGATGATTAGTGAGTTTCACTTTCTTTAGCAGAGCTTTGAGAATGATGATGATGTAGATGCTTGATGATAGATGAGAAATAGAGACTGACGATAATTTCAAGAGTTGATAAACGAGAACTAGAGTGGACGAGAATGTTGAGAATTTAGAGATCACTTATGAGCTTTAGAAGCGATGTGAGAAAAAGAGAATTTGTATTTTGTTTTGACGAACTGGTAGTTTTGAAGCCGATAGTTTTGTAATTGTTTTCCCTCTATGGTTTACCTCCGAGAAGAAGAAGGAACGGAAGGGATATAAACCGAGAAGCAGAAAGGGAGATAGTTGAGATAATGCGATAAGAGTTAGAGTTTTCATCGCGATTTGTAGACACGACCCTACTAGGGAAAACGTAGTATGGAGACCTCATGGGATGCATAGATACTGTTGACCAATTGTACTTCGTGATAGAGGTACTTTAACCGGGACCGCGTTTACCATCGCTAGAGCAATCATGAGAATGGACTTATTGAGTTCCAATCCCGCTTGGTCGTTTCGAGATTTTTCTGCATCCAATTGAACTCCTACATGAGATGAACTAATTGCTATTGAGCAGATCCACTGTGTTCGAGCCTAAACCGTTTGTGTTGGAAACCTTTACCTCTTGTTTTAACAGTGGACAATTTATTCATTTTTCCACTTAGTGGATTGCTTCTACTTCCAGTATTGGTTTACCCCCATCATATTACATCTCAGTTTTTATCTGAGTTCTGTCCTAACTTTTGATCTTCCTTTGATTATAACTTCTTCATTATCCTTGAGATAGCACTGGCTATTATGAAATCATTCCATTACTTGAGCTCGTCTTGTTCAAGATCAGACATTTTTTATTCATCACATCCTAGTCCCTACCACATCCGACAAGAGATAAGAATGTCTAGGTAACTAGGATGGCGTAATAAGAAGAGTGTTTGGAAGGAGACACGAATTATGGGAGCAGTCGTAGAATGTTATTACAGGACGAGCACAACGGTTAGATTATGGATTTTCTTATATTAGCCAAGTACGTAGGAAGCTAATCATTTCGAGGATGAGAAGAAGTGATGCTAAGCCAGAATAGGCAATAGCAGATTCAAGGAGATCGAGATGACAGGTTAGAACAGATGATGGTTTTCACGATAGCAGACTGAGATGACGACTAGTATGGGAGTAGCAACGACGAAGTATTACGGGATATTTTGTTTCTGTTATGCCCCGCTTAGGGTACAAGTTCTCGAAAGAGAAAATTTTTCTTACATACCTATACGATGATGACCTGAGAGTCTCTATGCTTGAGTAGAGTTTTGAGCTGATGTTACGATGATAGACATGAGAGATGTCTTTGACGTTGAGTTATGAGGATTGAGAGAATAGTATGATGTTGAGTAAAAGTCTTATGACTTGCGAATTATGAGAATTTGTTCTAAGGTTGATACATGTCCCTTAGATCTTGACGAAGATGAGAAACCGATTGAAGAAAGGAATAGAGTTGATATGAGATAAGGCAATAAAACCGTAAGCTAAATACGAACGTCAGTTTCGTGACTTGGTTCGGTGTGCCACATATCGAGAAGAGATAAACGAGAAGATGTCAAAATTTCTTCGATTAGATTTGAGATAAGAGGTATGAGACGATGTAACGAGTCAAAGGGAGGTTATGAGTACTGATGCATTTAAAAGAGCATTGAATATAGAACTGGCAATGCAGCCAGAGAACGCGATTTGAGCTTCAGCACCCCAAACGAGTTAGAGCACTCAAATGTGCAATCTATCTTTTCTGGATGAGGGCAAGAAGGGAAGAGAAAAAGAGACGATCGAAGTCAAGGCCCTAAGAAGCCGTGGCAGAGTTAGAATGTGCCACCGCAATATCCAAATTGAGACAAACGGCCTCATGATGGCCCAACTGCTCCAGAAGCAGTAGATCTTCAAGAATCGCGAGGGATGTCACCTTGACGAAGAGCAATAAGCTACATATGAAATGATGTAAGATGGAACAGAACAGCGGTTACACCTGCAGAAGGGTCGGGCACTACTCGAGCTAGTGTCCGAATCGGCAGCAAAGTAGAAGCGAAGGACAGCCGAGTCAGTTCGGCCACAACATAAAGCAAGGAAGGGAATCCTAATGCTACCTCCACCACAGCGACAACAGCCAGCTTTTCGACCACGTTAATCAAGAAGGCAACTGCCAGCCCCACAGGCGAATCAACTGCATCGACAGAGACTGTTCGCGCTTGAGCAGAAAGCACCAGACAAGAATCGAGGAAAATTTCCAGAGATAGACGAATTGAAAGATGTGCCCATGGTATTTTTGTTCGATGTCGAACGAAGAGCCTGTTCCACAACCTCTAAAGAGTAATCACACTCATAAGCTAAACCACTACGGTTTCATCCGTGTGCCCTGACTCAGAATACGAGTGAGATTGATTAAGCTCGAGGCGAGAAACCTGAGATTGATGCCTATATGGCACTTGGATATAACTTCTAGAATGTACTGGTTAGAGGAAAACCATGTGACGACACAAGACAAGGAGAGACGAATAACGTTTCAATTTCCAGGCCAAGAGCCTACCTCGGTTATGGGTATTGATAAAAGATGGAAGAAGACGCTGATCATCTCGGCACTGCGAGCAAGAAAGCCCTTGCGGAGAAATGATACAACCGCGTATGTTGTATATCTGAGCAAGAGAGAGAGACGAATCCAAAGAAAAATGCTGATGATGGCCGTCGTACGAGAGTATAAAGATGTTTTCCCTAAGACTTTATCGGGATTACCCCAGACCAACAGTTTGGGTTATGATTTTTTTTTTTTGGAGCCTGGCGTGTCACCGTTGTCGAAAGAGCCATACAGAATGGCCCCTACCGAGTTGCAAGAGTTGAAGCTGCAACTACAAGAACATCTCAATATGGATTTCATTTGACTTAGTGTTTCCCCGTGGGAAGCACCAAATTCGTTTGTTAGAAGGAAGGATGGAAGCTTGAGGTTGTGTATCGAATATCGAGAATTGAATGAAGTGACGATAAAGAATGAGTATCCGTTACCCCGGATCGATGATCTGTTCGATCAACTGCAAAGAGCGAGCACTTTTTCGAAGTTTGATTTAAAAATGAGGTACCATCAGCTGAAGATAAGATCGGAAAATATTTCCGAAGACGGCATTTCGTACGAGATATAGATACCATGAGTTTATGATGATGTCTTTTGGTTGGAACGAATGACCCGACCGTATTCATGGATCTCATGAATCGCGTTTTCATGAATACTTAGACAAGTTCGTGTTAGTCTCCATAGACGATATCCTAATTTACTTGAAGAGTAAACTAGAACACGAAGAGCGGTTGAGGATCGCGTTAGAGAGATTGTGAATTGAGAAGTTAAAAGCGAGTCTTGGACTTGAAGAGGTCAAATTTGGATGGCCGAACGTTTGTGAACAAAGTTTTCAAGAGCTAAAGAAGAGACTTAGTATGCAATTTACATTGATGCATCAAAGGATGGTCTAAGATGTGTGCTGATGCGAGGGAGAAAAGATATCTTATCTTTCGATAGTTATAGCCGAGCTCTGCTCTGGGAGCAGAACTGAAGTTGAGCTCTGCTCTGCTCTGACGACAGAGCTGAAAGTATTCCTCTGCACTAGCGTCGATTTCTCTGCCCTCGTGCGGAACTAATGTTAGAAAGAAAGGAGTTAAAGAAAGTGGAGACCACGAGAGATGAAGTATCTAACGCAAGATTTAGATTTAGCAGCCGTAGTGCATGCTTTGAAGACATGGAGACACCATCTTTATGGAGTACAATGTGAGATGTACACCGAACGTAAAAGTCTCAAATTTTTCTTTGAGCAACGAAGGAGACGATCAGAGTCAGTGAAGGACTACGAGCATGATTCATGAGTTTATAGAAGGATGATGATGATTTAAGTGAGATGAGTTACCCAAGATTTTGGGAAAAATCTTGGAGTTCATAAGTCGATTTGAGGATTTATATGTATATAAGTTCTCGAGCATGCTATGATGATAAATGCTAGTTGGATTAATGATTAGAAGTGTTGAAATGAGTTCTGTTTGTTTTGCTGAGTGCTGCTGAGTTTTAGCTCTGCTCTGGCAGAGAATTAGGGATTCCGCTGACAAAGTGATTCCGCGGACGAAGTAATCCCTTTGACGTTGTAATTGACGCGTTAAGGAGAGAGAATCGGGGAGAGTTAAGATTCTTCCTTACTCGAGAAGTGAATTAAGGAATTCGAGAAGATGAATTTGAAGGTAATAATACCCCCGCAAAGTACTGAGCATTACACCAGACTCACGACCGAAGAGCTCCACTCTACCAATAGAGCCTATGTGTTGAGCGGTCTTTGTTTTAGACAGAGCTGACGCCGATTCCTCTGCTCTGACAGAGAAATCTCGATTCCTCTGCTCTGGCAGAGAAGGATGAGAAGATGAGAGGGTGGAAAGTTTTCGAATAAAGTTTCGAACCGAGAGAGAGTAGAGATTTATTAAGAGGCGGCATATAATGCCATTTTGTTTAAGAAAAGAGACTGAGCATGCCTGATAAAGAAAAGCTAAAGAATGGAATCACGAGTGAATCCATACCTTTATGAGTTGTAGTAGTGTGGAGACACTGCTGAGAGTACTACGGTACTGAGATATGAGATTTTTACTAAGATGAGATGGAGTTATGATGATAAAGAGAGATATTGAGCATTTGAGTTACACTTTTGATAAGACTAGAGCGCTGAGATATAAACATAAGGATAGGACGAGATGAGATTTCTACGCCAGAATGGAAGCCATTTCTCTGACGTTTCAGTCCGCTGCTCTGGCAACCGATTCCTCTGGCTTTACGAATTCGCTGCTCTGACAGAGAAAGTATGAATACGTGCCAAGACTGAAACGACGTTTTAAATAGAGATGAGAAGCAAGTGATGGCACTTTTAATAGAAGGATGTTCGATGTGTTAACACGTGTAGGCGCCACTTTGGCAGCCTCATACCAATTTACCTGTTAGAGACTTCCACAATAGAAGCGAGATCACACGTTATGATTATGACGTCGATTAGCAAAATCGAGAGAAGGAAATTCGATAGTTGAGAAATCACTGATAGATTCTTTTGATGTTAGAAACGATGTTTACGTAAGTTTTTCCCTATCTCGGGGAGCGTGTTAGTTCGAGTTATAGAAAGACTCAAACCAATATATATATATATAGGACCTTACGATGTATTAGAAGGAGTAGGACAAGTAGCCTATAATTAGCGTTGCCTCCGAGCTTCGCAAACGTTCAAGACGTTTTCCCATGTTTCTCAACTGAGAAAGTAGGTGTTTGTTTCAAAACACGTCGCCCAGGAAGAAGAGTCCCTGGAACCAGTTTTGAGCTACGAAGAGAGAGACCTGATGCTATACTGGACCAGAAGATCCAACAATTGAGGAGCAAGTCAATTCCTTTGGTGAAAATCCAATGGAGACATCACGGTCAAGAAGAGTCCACATGGGAACGTGAAGAAAAGATGATTGTAAACAGATGTTTAAAGCAATAGTTACAAAATAGCCAATCTCCAATAACCTCGAATGGCTACGGAGCACAAAATTCTAGATGACTAAAAAGCGAAGAAATTGATTGTCACACTTGATGGACTACTTGGAATTAACGGGAATGTATTCCCCAGAGCTTGAAGAGAAGATGAAAGAGAAGTACCCAGAGCTTTATCCCGGAGACGAATAACTCAAATTTCGGGACGAAATTTCTTTTAAGGGGGGTAGGATGTAACACCCCGTACCTTTCCTTATGATAAGAGATAGTGTTTTAACACTACTGAGAATACTGAGATGTCGAGATGTGAAGATTATGAGTTACGAGTGGACAAACTCATGATGGAGTTAGAGTGAAGAGATTAGAGAAACGAGTCGAGTTATAGATGCCGGTTAATTTGAGTCGGGATTTTATTTATTTCCGACTACCGGGAATAGAATTTCCGGATACCGAGTTATCAGAGGTTGACAGTCCTATTAAGAAAATAGGAATAATGAGTTTGACATAGAGTCAAGGAAGTTGCCGATGAATGGCGAGATGAGTAAAATGGAGATGTTGATAGGATTGAGAGTGATATGCGAGTTGAGATGGAGATGGTAATTTGATTTTGATGATGAGATGAAAGACGAGAGATAGAGTCGAGGTAGTGATTGTGAATCACTATAAAGAGGATTAAGTTAGAGTGATGATGAGTGATGATCCGTTTTTAATGTGATAACGGTGTGAGTTATTTTAATTGACGTTATGTGATTTATCTAATATGTGCGCACTAATATTATTTTGAGTCAGTCTGATTCTCGAAAATTAGCGTACATGATTTATTTTCCACCACACGTTCCTACACTCACACCCATTATTTTAATCCCTTCTCACATGTGGGTAATTAGCCGATTTAGGCTTGCTGCTAAGGGAGGAGACAAGCTACTATTGAGCATTTAATGCTACTTATCTTAAGGGATAAGAATCTTGATAAAACCGAAGCATCTCTCTCTCTCCGTCATTTCTCTCATTTCGGTCTTTCAACTTCTTCTCTCTCCCTCAAGACATTTCTTCTCTCCTTCATTGGAGACTAAGCTCGAAGCTTCACCAGTCAAAACCGAGATAGAATACTCCGCTAAAGCTAGCCTTAAACACTTTCCACGCTTGTTTCAAGAAGATTTGTTGAGTTATAAACCGAGGCAACTGATAAAGACGCCCTTTTTCTTGAAACTCTTGAGTAAGTGTTCTGATTCTTTGAGTCTAGACTTGCTGTGAGAAGTATGTGGTGATATATGTGTGGAATAAGATGTTTAAGCATGAGAAACTCCCCCTTCACTTTATTCACCATTTTCGAAAATTTGGGCTCATGCCCTTTAAAAATCCTTCTGATTATTTTCTAAAAATGGGGTGAGAAATGAGTTATATGTGATGAGATGTATGTTATACGTGATGATTTGAAGTGATTAAGAGATGTTTTTCAAAACAGAGTCTTGAGCATGAGTTTTTACAAAATTTGGTTTGATACAAGAAATAGGGAAAAATCTGTAAGTTATGTCTTGAATGATGTTTTGACGATGAGCATGAATAGATGAAAGGATTAATGTGATCTTTGATGATTTCTGGGTATGAAAAGTCGATGGAGTTAGAGTTACTCTTGTTCGCTTTGTTCTGCCTTGAGTTTTGCTCTGCCGAGTTGTGATCCCGCTGGCATGCCAGAGAAGTCGCTTTCCCCGCTGGCATGCCAGAGAGTTCATTTCCCCGCTGCTCTGCCAGCGAATTCATTCTTCTGAGTTCGAGTCCTCTGAAATCGATTCCTCTGAGTTCATTCCTCTGATGTTTGATTCCTCTGACGATCGATTCCTCTGACGATCGATTCCTCTGACGATCGATTCCTCTGACGATCGAATCCTCTGACGATCGATTTCTCTGATGATCGATTCCTCTGACGATCGATTCCTCTGACGATCGAGTCCTCTGATGATTGATTCCTCTGACGTTCACCATTCCTCTGGCGACAGAGAGTTCATGATTTCGCTGCCTTGGCAAGTTGATTCCTCTGCCCTGGCGAGTATTTTCCACCTTGACCACTGAGCATTTCTCTGCTCTGGTCTCCGAGTCAACTTATGTTTGATTGTATGTGATATGTTTATATGTGAAGTTGCATGCTTATGTGTTCTACATGCCTATGTGCTTGTTTGCTGAGTATGGTCCGAGTTGAGAGTTAAGTCGAGAGTAAGACGTGAGAATCCTTAGAAGTCGAGTATGCCTAGGGATTTAGTTTTACTGAGTAAATAGACGTGAGTGAGAAGTTATCGATGAAACGAGATTGGATTTCAGTATTGAGTACTAACTAAGGTTGTTTTATCACATGAACCTTCGTGATGATGTTGATGATTTATGAAGACCCGAGCAAGACGAAGAAGTAAGTCCCCTGTTCCTATCCGAGCTTAAGCGAAGGACTCCAGGTGGGCATTATTTTGAGTATACAGTTTAAGATATTTTCTAAACTGTTTAAATGATGATGAGATTATAAGATGTTTTGATGTTTTGAGATAAATGATGTTTATGAACTGTTTGACTTGCCAAAATTTTGATGATAAGTTTGTGTGTTACCCTCTACTGATGAGACGAATTCGGTCCTGCCACAAGCGGGATTTTGTGCACAGATGTGACTGTGAGCCGTCTTCGGGTCGGCCAGTCACGGTACTTGAGAGGGAGGCCTACTTCTCAGTATCGATAAAAATGATAATGTTGTAGACGTGGTACATACATGACGAATATTTTGACTGCAGTCATTTCTTTATGATGTTATGATGTCTAAAACTGCATGCACAGTTTTCATTGATGATAAACTTATTTCTGTGTATTGCTGATGATATGGCAAGCGTCAAACATATAGCTCTAAGAGCGCCTTTGATGATTTTCCGGCGATTGCCCACTGAGTATTATTACTCACGCCCTGCATATATTTCTAAATGTGCAGGTTAAGCTTTGGAGCGAGATTCGACTGGTGCTGGTGGGGATGGTTTCACCGATGAAGTATTCCTTGATTGCTTTCCCTTTGATGTTAGAGTCTAAGGGACGATGTACATTGTTTTCCTTCTGATGTTGATAAAACCTTAGTGAGATGATATACAAATCCTTTAAAATCAAGCAATATACTCGCGATTATATGTCTTCATACATATAATTGATACGTCTTTTGCTGTGTTACTCTTGATATTATGATTCCTTATGGAAAATAAGTAGTACCTACTTTGTTTTTCTTCTTGAAATTCCTAATATTCAAGGAGTCATAACGATGTTGATGAATACACCCTTGAGTCAAACTATGAGTCTTTGCCTTGGCATGTTTGATGTAAGCTTCCGCGCCGATGTTCAATTTAAGTCTTATGGTTCTTTATCCATTTATTTTAGTCGTATCGATACTCGTACCCCGCTATTACTAGCGTTGGGATTTCGGGCTGCGACAAATTTGGAAAACGTTTCAAAAATAGAAGTTGTAGATCATCTCGATACGAGTTCGTGAGCGCAAACGGATCATAAATCGGAGTTTGGACGAGAAAGTTATGACCAAAACAAGAAAGTCGCGCGCAGCAGCGAAACAGCGGCGACCCCGCGGCGACCGGGCGGCGACCGCCGCCTGAAGAAGAAATTTTGTGAAGGATCCGGCGACCGGGCGGCGACCGCCGGGCAGCCCACCGAGTTTTCGGCGCCAGCGGCGTCCGCGCGGTGAGCGCCGTCCGATCGCTGCCAGACCGCCGCGCCTCCGTGTTATTGCACTTTTTATGCGTTTTTCAAGTCCTTTTCGAGTTCAAACTCTGTATTTTACCCTGGTACTATAAGTAGGTCTTCTTTTGACCTATTTTGGGTTCCTTTTTCAGTTCCCAACTCTTATTTTTCAATTTCATAGCTTTAGAATTTATTGCTTTCCAGTTTTTACTGCTTGGATTGGATTTCTACAAGATTGAAGATTCAAGCTGCTACATTCGTTCTTATTCAGTTTTTATATAATTCAGTTTTTCTAATTGCTTTCTTTTTTAATTATGTTTATGCTTTCTTTTATTATGTCTGGCTAGTTTCGTTTAGCTGATTCTAGGGTTTGTGAATAGTTGATTGAATTTATGTAATTTATTTGTTAATAGCTTTGTGCCTTCCAGTTTATGATTCATAATTCCTGGTGCTTAATTTCTTGTGAATTATTTGGCCAATATTTTGCATGTGTAGCTATTCGGTTTGAGACCTAGCGGAGATAACTGTTTAGCGGATTTAGGAATGTATGATATGATTTTAACCTTGAGACCTAGCGGAGATAGGTGGATCATAGGGAGCTATTCTTAGAAGCTATTGGGAGTTAGTAGATTTTCTTGAGACCTAACGGAGATAGATAATTTACTAATCTACGATCGTTGCTGCTCTAGCGAGAGTGATTGATTAATTAAGTGATCTCTCGTCATAACTGGATTAAACTGGTACATAGGATTAATAGATTTATTACGTAGATTTAATTAACGAATTTACTACCCATAGGATCAGTTGTCTTTTAATATTTGATTTTTCCTACGTGTTTTGATTTATTGTTAATTGCGTTTTAGTTTAAGTTAATTAAACCTTCTTTTTATTCGTTTGCCTGTCTACTGTTATAGTCTGTTTAGGATATAGCTAGAGTTATTTCGTTGTGTCAGTCCCTGTGGATACGATCTTCGATCCTCGAGCTTAATCGATTCTAACTTAAATTTTAAGTTAGGGCACACGTGCGAAACCGTAGTAGTTCTGCCTATGGGTGTGGTTACTCTTAGAGATTGTGGAGCAGGCTCTACGTTCAGTTCTAAGGTATCGACACAAGTATGCGAGATAAAAGAATGCGATGCTCCAGTGTCGAATAAAATTACTATGGGTACACCTTTCAACTCGCCTATACCTGTCAAATTTCCTCGATTCTTGTCCGGTGCTTTCTGCTCAAGTGCGAACATTCTCTGGTGATGCGGTTGATTCGCCTGCGGGGCTGGTGGTTGCCTTTTTGGCTGACGCGATCGATAAGCTGGCTGTTGTCGCTGTGGTGGAGGTAGCGGTAGGATTCCCTCTGATTTATGCCTAATTGTTCTAATTTTAGGGGTTTGCATGTGCACATTTTAAGTTAAATCTTCTGGAAATTGGTGCGTTTTATGGTGTATTTTATGCTTTGCAGGAGATTTAGGTTTTCGAGATGAAGAGTGCAAATTTTGGAGAGTTTGGGCTAAGAATTGTGTTTATGTGCATACTCTGGCACGTCAGAGAAGCGAAACCCCGTGCCAGAGCCGAGAAGGCCCGCGCCAGAGCTAAAACCCCGCGCGGAAGCCAGAGCAGCGAAATGAAGCGCCAGAGGAATCGAAACGCCAGAGGAATCGAAGCGCCAGAGGAATCGAAGCGCCAGAGAAATCACTTCGCTGCTGGAATCATAAGTGCGGAGAAATCAAACGCCAGAGAAATCACCATTTCTCTGGAGTCAGCGAAATCTAGAATTGCATAGCAGGACCCATTAAGAGGAGCATGTCAGGAGAACGACGGAAGGCTTGAAGGGAATCCTCTAACATGTAGCGCAGGAATAATTGACCCGGCGCAGATAAGAAGTATTGTCGACGGAACTCTTTTACCCCTCGCATGAAATCTTGGTTCTCCTGGTCCGCAACCTTCGCCTACACTTGATTCAGTTTCGCCCGGCAATCCTTCGACATCTCGTGCCTGACAGCTTCCAATTCTTTCGCCTTGTCCTTGGACATCTGAGCAAACTCAGTCTCGATGGACTCCTTCTCCACTGTTATCTTTGATAAATCGGCCTGAGCTTGGCGCAGCTGCTCCCGTAGTTCAGTGTTATCAGCTAGAGAGGCCATGAGTTCCTCTTCCTTCTCACGGAGACTAGAGGTCGCGCGGGTCATATGTCGGGAAGCTGACAAACATTTTACCCGCAACTGCACAGACACAATCATAGCTCATAACATAAGCTAAGAAAACTAAAAATCCGCACACAGAAAAATTATAAAAACGAGAACACACATAACTTACCTGCTCCACGCTCAAGCACATATCGAAAGCTAAGTCCCCCATGTCCATGGCATCATATCTGCGCAGGTCGACAGAGGCGATCTGCGATTCCATTTGGGATCGACACTCTTGCCCGGTCAAATCCTTCAGGGCACGGGGGCCCGGGATCTCTACAAGGGAGTCGGACCTTTCCCCTGCCTGCGCAGCTTCAGGAGACGCATCACCGAGCAGAACGTCGAAAGAATCCTTACCCTCAACGTCAGGAGCAGGGACTTTCTTTTTCTTGGATGACCGAGAAGAGACCACTGGTTGAGCCTTACGACGTTTACGGGCAATAAGACCCTCACCTTCAGCGGAGCTCGCTTCACCCTCATCGTAGAGCTGAAGAGGTTGAGTGCCGGCAGCGGACAAAACCGGACGAGGTTGCCCGGGATTGAAGGATTCAGGGGTTACACGCTGCGCCGACCCGGTCCGCGGAGCAGCATCTCCTTCGACAGCAGGATCGGGGAGGAAGCGGAAGGAATCAAGGGCACCATGCTCCTTAGATCTCCACATCCCTGCGCAGGAAAAGAAATGATTAAGAAATGCAAAGCACTAACATGCAAAACAATACAAACACTCGAAATATACCGATGGAGGTTTGGGGATAACGAGAGAAGAGGCCAGCGCCAGCCAAGACAGAAGGAGAAGCAATTAATTTTAGGACATCAAAATCCTCGTTAACAAAGGCTTGGCCTAAGAGATCGATGAAGCTAACTTCCAAGGCATCTAGAGGTTTCCTATTTGGGGGAGAGGAGTGCTTTGTCCGATGCCATTCTACCTCGTTAGTACCGGCATAGTCCGCCCAAGTCCCATCCCGCACTTGTACAAAAAAATATTTGTCGCGAAATTTTTTATCCATAGAGTGAAGGTCACTCAAGAATTTCAAATTCATTTTGGGCTTGGCGGTGAAGTTGTAATGGCAATCGGTCCGCTTGAGAATGTGGGTCTTGTGAAACAACTCCACACTGTGGGGATAATTATTAGCAGCGCAGAGGATATGAAGAATATGGGCCCTCCGGAGAGAAGAAGGGGAGATTTGGAAGAAGGGGATCCCGAACAGCTCGCATAGTTCCACAAGAAAACTCGAAGGGGGTAAACGCAGGCCCGCCTTTACCTGAGCGTGCCAGATAGGAATGGTGTCCCTACGCCATTTTCCGTCCGCATCGGGCATATCGTCGGATTCTCGCTGCATCCGGAGTTTCAGTTCTGGATCGTCCGGCTGAATACGTAACGACCCCCATACTACCGACATTTGGGCGGCGGTGAGGGTGGAACGAGGAAAGTGACAGCCCCGGCACGTCATGTCTTCCGCTGCGTTTATCTATTGTTGTCTAGCACCCACGGTGGCCATGATGTACAAATGAGGGATTCGCAGAAAGAAAAAAAGAAGAGAGCGCAACAACACAACCGAAAGAAGCGAGCAAATCGACGGGGATAATGGAGTAAGGGAGGACCTAACCTGGTAAGAGGAGTGATGGTCGGATGGAGAGCTTAACAAGAAAAATCGAAGACGGCGGGAGATCGGAGAAACCAGAGAAGCCCGAGAAAAAAAAATTTAGATGAGGGAAAAGGAAGAAGAAGAAAACGAAGAGGCGGAGGTATTTAAAGGGAAGGAATTTGAATTGAAGGGATGGGGGGAAATAATTATTAGGGTTGGGAAACGTGTAAGGAGAAAATGAAGGTTGGGATTTCACTTTAGAATGGCGGTTAAAATTGAAGGGTCGAGATCTCACACTCATAAAGGCAGAAACGTGGGATGACGTAGCAAACACTCGAGAGCATCAGACAACATTAAATACGATGGGACAAGACTTGTACCACGACGTCCAGCGCAGGCAACAACATGCAGCCCTTCTGCGCTGGATTACTTATTACCTTTTCTTATACCGATTATTCCTCTACACCTCAAAGCAAACATCTTTTTCTTCTATGAAAACTCATGGGAAAGCCCATTCCTTTTCATAGAATAGGGGGGAGTAGCTGATGAGGGATAAGGCCCTCACCAGGGCAGCACCTGATTCGTACTCCATATTCTGAAAGTATTAATGATTAACTATTATAACGATTATTGTACAAAATTGGGAAACTAACAGTGCAGGATAAAGAGCGAAGACCCCAGCACTGACTTAAAGACAGCGCGGACGCCAAGCGTAGCCGAGAAGGCTGCGCAGACCCCAACGTAGCCGAGAAGGCTGCGCAGACCCCAACGTAGCCGAGAAGGCTGCGCAGACTCCAACATAGCCGAGAAGGCTGCGCAGACGCCAACATAGCCTAGGAAGCAGCGAAGACACCAGCCCAGCCTAAAGGGTAGCGCAGGCACCAGTCCAATCTAAAGGACAGCGCAGGCACCAGCCCAGTCTAAAGGGCAGCGCAGACATCAGCATAGCCAAGAAGACAGCGCAGGCTCATCTCAAGGTGAATGCCCGAAAATGCTAGTACGGGCAAGAGCTTCCCAACTACTTTCTGAAGGAGGCAAAAGCTGCAAAGCCGTTGGAGCAAGGACAATTATCGGTGACAACGACATCAAGGACGCGCTGAGCACGTGCCATGGAGAGAAAAGACAGCTCTACCCCTCCATCTTTGTCCCTTATAAATAACACATCTGTAATAGAATAGAGGACCGAATTCTAGTTTTTGCCAACACATATTTCGTATTCCTGAAGAACTATTCCATTGGAGAACGTTGAAGCATTCATCTGATCTTACTCTTCAGGTTTTGATCTTTCGTTAATTCTTTAGTTTTAGGACGTTGGTGAACTGACCCCTCACCACCTAGCTATACTTAACTTCTAAGGATTCACACATCCTTCTCTTGACTTAACACTCAACTCGGATAAAACTCATAGCAATCAAGCACAAAAACAAGCATAAACACATAAGCATATAAATTCACACATAGATAAGTCACAAACAAGCTTCACTCTGCACTGACTTGAACTAAAAACATCACCAGACTCGGCACAGAACTCCACTGGAGTCGTGACCTATACCATTTGAAACCTCTTTGAGTCTAGTTTCATTAAAAAAAAGTAGGATTAAAAACTCCAAGTAGTTTTGGAGATATGACTGTTTTACTATAGTCTACCATATTCGGCAGTTTTGAGCAATCGAAAGCTTTGATTTTTCAAAAATAGTAAAGGTTTTCAAAAAGGCTTGAAATTATGTAGGTACATAGCTAAGACACTCATGTCTTAAAAATAAAACTTTGGGTTCCAAAATGTTAGGGAAAGATACTTCAAAAGGTGACTCTATTGGCTACTTACCCAACATTTCGACAGAATGTAGCAGTTTTAGTTTTCTATTTTATAAAAATAGTAAACGAAGTCCAAATGACTTGACATTTTACCGGTATGCTCAAGACTCTCACATATACTTACTATAAAATGTTTATGGTGTTTGGGTAACAAAAACCCATCGAAAACAGTAGGACAGTGCGTCTTAAAAATGACTCCCAACTCAAACACACAAGCAAACATGCACAACTCTACACTCCTTCAAAGAAAACTAATCAAAGCTCATCTTAAACACTTAGAACACTCAAAACATTCAAGCATGAATAAAATACTCATCACAACTCAAACTTGACTCCTCTCTTACATCTCAAACTCAAATCTCAAATAAAACGTTTCAACGAACGCATCATTTCAATACTCATCTCATTTTCATGCTCAAAAGTACTCAATTACTCATATACGACCTCATACATCATATAACTCATTATACACACATAGACTCTCTTTTATCATGCAAACTAAACTCGGAGAAAACTCACATATCAACCTGGACTCTTAATTAAAGCATGACAAACATCCACATAATGATCGTATAGCAATTAAACCTCATTAAACCAATCATTGACCTCATAACATATGAAAACCTAAAACTTGTATAAACTAAACTAAGTTAAAATTTGATTTAACCAACATTTGACCTAACCAAACATAATTAGACTCTAATATCATGCTCAATTACATATATCCTAAGCCAATTCACTTAATTAACACATAGGCATGAAAGTCCTAATTTTTATTAAACTAAACTTTTTGAAATTCCACAAATACACATGAAACATTAATCCAACCTTAGATCTATCAACTAAAACCATTTAATCTCACATATAAACCATCAATTAACACTTTAGGGTATAGATACACATATCCCTAATTTTATCAAACTAACTCACATCAAAGTCATCAATTAACATCATATCCTCAATCTACTCCATCAATCATCATCTTAGACATCTCATAATCTCATGCTCATCATCAATTCATCATTTCAAACATCAACTCACAAATTCCCAATTTTGGGTAAACTAAACTCACTCAAACTTTGCATCTCAAGTCATAGCTTTTCAAAACACACATCAATCATCACCAAACATATCATAGATCACATTTCTCACCCCAATTTAAGGAAAGAAAAAGAAAAAATTTTGAAGGGTAGAAACCCATATTTTCGAAAATTCTAAAAAAAAAAGAAGGGGGTGATTTCTTGCTTCAATCTTCCAAATATGCTCACATATAACATCATACAAGTTAGATCTACGAAATTAAAGATCACTTACCCAAGCTTACACCAAAAATCAAACTTTCTCTTTCTAACTTTGAAATCAAACTCCAAGGATTTTCTTAAATTCTAGGAGATAGAGGGTGTTTAAGGTTAGATCTAGAGGTGGATTTGTTTTTGGTATGAATCTATG